>NC_048300.1:19417204-19567472 GCF_013100865.1 Trachemys scripta elegans
CCACTGGCCGCGGTTCACCGTCCCGGGCCAATGGGTGCAGTGAGAAGCCGCGGCCAGCACATCGCTCGCCCGCGCCGCTTCTCGCCGCCCCCATTGGCCCGGGACGGTGAACCGCGGCCGGTGGGGGCTGCGATCGACCGAACCTGCCGCGTCAGCAGGTAAATAAAACTGGCCCGGCCCGCCAGGGTGCTTACCCTGGCGAGCCGCGTGCCGAACGTTGCCGACCCCTGATCTAGTCCAACCCCCTGCTCAAAGCAGGACCAAGCCCCAACTAAATCATCGCAGCCAGGGCTTTGTCAAGCCTGACCTTAAAAACCTCCAAGGAAGGAGATTCCACCACCTCCCTAGGTAACCCATTCCAGTGCTTCACCACCCTCCTAGTAAAAAAGTTTTTCCTAATATCCAACGTAAACCTCCCCACTGCAACTTGAGACCATTACTCCTTGTTCTGTCATCTGGTACCACTGAGAACAGTCTAGATCCATCCTCTTTGGAACCCCCTTTCAGGTAGTTGAAAGCAGCTATCAAATCTCCCCTCTTTCTTCTCTTCTGCAGACTAAACAATCCCAGTTCCCTCAGCCTCTCCTCATAAGTCATGTGCTCCAGACCCCTAATCATTTTTGATGCCCTCCGCTGCACTCTTTCCAATTTTTCCACATCCTTCTTGTAGAGTGAGGCCCAAAACTGGACACAGTACTCCAGATAAGGCCTCACCAATGCCGAATAGAGGGGAATGATCACGTCCTTCGATCTGCTGGCAATGCCCCTACTTATACAATCCAAAATACCATTAGCCTTCTTGGCAACAAGGGCACACTGTTACTCATATCCAGCTTCTCGTCCACTGTAACCCCTAGGTCCTTTTCTGCAGAACTGCTGTCTAGCCACTCAGTCCCTAGTCTGTAGAAGTGCATGGGATTCTTTCATCCTAAGTGCAGGACTCTGCACTTGTCCTTGTTGAACCTCATCAGATTTCTTTTGACCCAATCCTCTAATTTGTCTAGGTCCCTCTGTATCCTATCCCTACCCTCCAGCGTATCTACCACTTCTCCCAGTTTAATGTCATCTGCAAACTTGCTGAAGGTGCAGTCCACACCATCCTCCAGATCATTAATGAAGATATTTGAACAAAACCAGCCCCAGGACCGACCCTTGGGGCACTCCGCTTGATACCGGCTGCCAACTAGACATGGAGCCATTGATCACTACCCATTGAGCCCGACGATCTAGCCAGCTTTCTATCCACCTTATAGTCCATTCATCCAGGCCATACTTCTTTAACTTGCCGGCAAGAATACTGTGGGAGACCGTGTCAAAAGCTTTGCTAAAGTCAAGGAATAACATGTCCACTGCCTTCCCTTCATCCACAGAGCAAGTTATCTCATCATAGAAGACAATTAGGTTAATCAGGCATGACTTCCCCTTGGTGAATCCATGCTGACTGTTCCTGATCACTTTCCTCTCTTCTAAGTGCTTCAAAATTGATTCCTTGAGGACCTACTCCGTGATTTTTCCAGGGACTGAGGTGAGGCTGACTGGCCTGTAGTTCCCCGGATCCTCCTTTTTCCCTTTTTTAAAGATGGGCACTACATTAGCCTTTTTCCAGGCATCCGGGACCTCCCCCGATTGCCATGAGTTTTCAAAGATAATGGCCAATGGCTCTGCAATCACATCTGCGAACTCCTTTGGCACCCTCGGATGCAGCGCATCCGGCCCCATGGACTTCTGCTCATCCAGTTTTTCTAAATAGTCCTGAATCACTTCTTTCTCCACAGAGGACTGGTCACCTCCTCCCCATACTGTGCTGCCCAGTGTAGTAGTCTAGGAGCTGATCTTGTTTGTGAAGACAGAGGCAAAAAAAGCATTGAGTACATGAGCTTTTTCCACATCCTCTTACACTAGGTTGCCTCCCTCATTCAGTAAGGGGCCCACACTTTCCTTGACTTTCTTCTTGTTGCTGACATACCTGAAGAAACCCTTCTTGTTACTCTTAACATCTCTTGCTAGCTGCAACTCCAAGTGTGATTTGGCCTTCCTGATTTCACTCCTGCATGCCTGAGCAATATTTTTATACTCCTCCCTGGTCATTTGTCCAATCTTGCACTTCTGGTAAGCTTCTTTTTTGTGTTTAAGATCAGTAAGGATTTCACTGTTAAGCCAAGCTGATGGCCTGCCATATTTACTATTCTTTCTACACATCGTGATGGTTTGTTCCTGCAACCTCAATAAGGATTCTTTAAAATACAGCCAGCTGTCCTGGACTCCTTTCCCCCTCATGTTATTCTCCCAGGGGATCCTGCCCATCAGTTCCCTGAGGGAGTCAAAGTCTGCTTTTCTGAAGTCCAGGGTCCGTATTTTGCCGCTCTCCTTTCTTCCTTGTGTCAGGATCCTGAACTCGACCATCTCATGGTCACTGCCTCCCAGGTTCCCATCCACTTTTGCTTCCCCTACTAATTCTTCCCTGTTTGTGAGCAGCAGGTCAAGAAAAGCTCTGCCCCTAGTTGGTTCCTCCAGCACTTGCACCAGGAAATTGTCCCCTGCACTTTCCAAAAACCTCCTGGATTGTCTGTGCACCGCTGTATTGCTCTCCCAGCAGATATCGGGGTGATTGAAGTCCCCCATGAGAACCAGGGCCTGTGAACTAGTAACTTCTGTTAGTTGCCGGAAGAAAGCCTCGTCCACCTCATCCCCCTGGTCTGGTGGTCTATAGCAGACTCCCACGACGATATCACCCTTGTTGCTCTCACTTCTAAACTTAATCCAGAGACTCTCAGGTTTTTCTGCAGTTTCATACTGGAGCTCTGAGCAGTCATACTGCTCTCTTACATACAGTGCAACTCCTCCACCTTTTCTGCCCTACCTGTCCTTCCTGAACAGTTTATATCCATCCATGACAGTAATCCAGTCATGTGATTTATCCCAACAAGTCTCTGTTATTCCAATCACATCATAATTCCTTGACTGTGCCAGGACTTCCAGTTCTCCCTGCTTGTTTCCTAGGCTTCTTGCATTTGTGTATAGGCACTTAAGATAACTCGCTGATTGTCCTGCTTTCTCAATATGAGGCAGGAGTCCTCCCCTCTTGCGCTCTCCTGCTCGTGCTTCCTCCTGGCATCCCACTTCCCCACTTACCTCAGGACTTTGGTCTCCTTCCCCCAATGAACCTAGTTTAAAGCCCTCCTTACTAGGTTAGCCAGCCTGCTAGCAAAGATGCTCTTCCCTCTTTTCATTAAGTGGCGCCCGTCTCTGCCTAGCACTCCTTCTTCTTGGAATACCATCCCATGGTCAAAGAATCCAAAGCCTTCTCTCCAACACTTTTTCCATGTCCCTTTTTAATTTGTCCTTAATTTAGGCTTGCCCAAATTATTTGTGTGACAGTCTGTACCCCTATGTTCACCCCTTTTACAGGACTATGATCAATTTTGTACAAAGTATGTCTTATAATGTATCATGTGAAAACTCATAAGTTGCTAATCATAATTGTCCTGGTGAACTATGTGTTACAACATTGTATGTAAAGTTATAAGATTCTACTCTATGATATTACTAAGGCATATTCCACATCTGGAGAGCAGTCACAAACGAGTTCTCTAGAGACAAAAGGCTACCAACGCCTCAGCCAGGTGTCAACAAAATCAACAAAATCAAATGGACAGTAACCATTCTTTGGCAAGAAAAGATGTGAGGTGAAAATCTACATCTTAACAAAGAAAGAGCTGGTGGTTCCCGTCCACACATACTTTCAGTCTCCTGAACTTCAGCTGGAGATGATTCTCAAAGAAAAGAAAGACATATAAGAAAGAAGAGCAGATGCCCCAACTGATTCCTCATTTTCTCTCTACCCATGGCATCAACAACACTTGACGAACAAAGGAAGCAACATTGGACTGGGGGAGGGATCCTGACTGAGAGACATTCAACCAGTAAAACTTCTAAAACATGTGGTGAAAGAGGCTTTTTCTTTGAATTCAATTAACTTGTTAAGTTAGGCATTAGTTGCGTCTTACTTTTATTTTCTTATAATCAATTCTGACTTTCATGCCTCGTTACTTGTAGTCACTTAAAATCTATCTTTTGTAGTTAATAAGCTTGTTTTACTGTTTTATCTAAACTAGTGTGTTTGGATTGAAGTATTTGGGAAACTCCATTTGGGATAACAGGATTTGTTCATATCATTTTCTATCAATAAAATGACAGACTTTATATGAGCTTGTATACTCCAGGAGAGAGCTCGACACTACAAGACGTACATTTCTGGGGGAAAGTGTGGGACTGGGAATTTGCTGATCTTGCTCTGCAGTGTAATTCATCAGTGGTTGGCTATAGCACTCATACACTGTAACTGGGAATCATTTATATGTTGGAGGCTGTGTGTGAGCAGACCATGAGTGGTAGCTCTCACAGCGAAGCAGTGTAAAAGACACCCCAGGTTGGAGAACTGAGGTGACAAAGCTGTTCATCAGTACAGATTGTACCTTGGGTAATGTCACAATATGGTGGTGACAAATTCTGTCTTCTGTTTATGAACTTCATATGGAATCTGTATCTGTACATACTACTAAGACAATCCTCGCTGCCTGGGTTCTGGCATGTGGAGTCAGAATTTCTTAGTAGTGACTAGTGATTTTTGGCACCCAACTTGAGACATTTTAAAGGGGCCTGATTTTCAGAACATGTTAAAACCAACCCTCTATGTCAGGTCCTTTCCAAAGATGTTTCAAGGTAGGTGCCTAAAATCACTAGTCACTTTAGAAAATCTTGGCCTTCATCTTCCTATACTCAACTTTAAAGTCAAAAGTAAGAGAAGCCAATTAGATGGCACATGCTCAGAAAAATATAGATTGTTTCCAAGTCCTTTATTAAAAAGGTCAAAAGTTGTGATTACAATTTACAGACATGATTTAAAAATTATTCACAAAGGGTTACAGGAACAACTAATATACCAGAGAGAGAACTTAACCCAGCAGAGATCGAAGGTGGGACAGTATAGTAATTTACCTGCTTTATTTATTGAAAGAAGAAATCTGAATCTACGTTCCCCTTTGCCTCTCAGCTGTAAACATTGGAAATTACATGTTTAGCACCTTAAGTCATGATCCTGCAACACTCATGCACAAGTGTGCACTGATGCACTTTACTTACAACTTGACTGTCCTTTTGCTGTCACATGTGTGAGCATTTGCAGGATCTGGGCCCTTCTTCAGAGATGAGTATTTCTGGCTGATATGAAAGTCTGGAGGTTTTAGTACAGTACAGTGATCACACCTCAAAAAATTCATTTATTTTGAAAGATTCTACTGGTTTGAGCAATATTCCTAGTCTTAAAAAATTGAGACTACCACTGGAATTAATAATCTCGACGAACTCAGAGAACGTTAGGTGTGACCATTATATTTTGTTAGAGCAGTGTACATGCTCTAAAGATATGTATCAGCAACATCAATAGATGTGCAATTATGCCTTTAAGACCACAGATTTATTGCTTTTCGGTATGTTTTGTTATGCTAATGGTTTTCATGGTATCTCTTGGTTTTTCAAAAATCACTTCAGGAACTGGGGAACATAGCAAAACAATGACATTTTACCAAATTTCACAAAAGAGGAAAGCCAGTCACAGCATATTTTACGACATTAACAGAAGAGGGAGACTCAGTATGTCCGAGTCTCCCAATATGAAAACGCAACTTCAACAGTGCAGTAGCCAATGTCCAAACATCCAGAACTTGCACTTCTGCTGTCTACCATGACAAGACATAGACAAACTGCACAATGGAGCATGTTTTAGGGACAACACAAATATAAATACAGAAATCATCACTAATATGAAGTTGGATCTGAATTTTACTAATGCAAGGTATTTCACCAAGGGTATTACATCCAGTGATACTGTTTAGTGGGTATTATCCACATCTTGTTGGCATCACAGGGTTTACTTTACCAAGGTGCCTGCAGAATTCCCTACTGCAAGGATGAAGAATACTGCAGATGCCATGATAAGTTTAAGTACTGTGAGTAGCAAGTGTCAAGGTTTAATGGCACCCACTGTATGTATAATTTAGCATGTTATTTGTACCACGCGGGACAAAGCAACTGTATAGTATGCCTTTGTTAAGGCTTTGAGCTGGTTTAAAGATAGATTTTTTAAAAAAAAGATTGTCCAGCAGTGTCCACTTTGCTCATCTTCAGTGGAACATCTCTTTGTTGATCCACATAAGACTGCGTGTCTCATTGGGTTTGCATTCATATTCGATGCTACCAAAGGCGTTTCCCCATTGGCAATGATTTCGTTTGTGGTAGTCATAGAATTTGACTTGCCAGACTGTCTCAAAAGTGCCGATGTCACTAAACTGCGAAGGACAGGGAATAAAGTTGTTAGTAAGCAGCTTAAATTTTCCCCCTCTTCCTCAATGCAATGTGCCCTCCAACTAAACTGCGCGTGTGAAACACTAATGTAAGGGTTATTCCCAAAGTAGCAAAATCAAAGATCTTTCAAGGTTGCCATAGTATCCTTCATGCAATCTTTAGTGCCTAAGCATAATTAGTAGTACATACAGGGCCTGATTTTCTCCTGCCTTGTCCCTCTGCCACTCATTTATACTTGTGCAAGGTGAGTCAAAGTGATACCATTCTGACCGGGTACCATTTTATACCCACTTTCTGTAAGTGCAAGTAACTTCTGGGGGCAAGGCAGTGGAGAATCAGGCTTATAATGCTTTAAATGAGGATCCTGCAACACTTGGTGAGGTGATGAAAGCAGGTGATTATGCCAAATACATATTGTGTGAAATATATATCGCCAACATATGAGATGTGGTTTTCCAGCATTGTGCAATGTACTGTGCTTGCCAGGAGATCTGAGGTTAGTGGGTTACCTGTGTACTTTGATCTGTACATAGAATTAACCGTAATGAATTTCCTCCTTTTTGCTTTGCCTGCAGTCTCGAGTGTTACCTTATTTTTTCGTTTGCGGTGCCATTCAATCTGTAGATTAATGCAAGTTATTACTATGCGAGCTATCTGTAGACTTTCCTTGGCTTCTATTCCACATTTTTATACCAAACAAGAGTGAGAGAGGCTCCCACTTACATTTTGCTATAATCACTGCTCATTGTGATGTGCTATTGAATCATAATTTAGGGACAAATGACAGAAGCTAGGAGATAGCAAAGTATATTCTAGCGGTTGCTTAGGAGATAGCGAAGTATGAGTGATTGGGTACGTTCCATTACAATGAAAGAGAATTGATTTCAAGTTGTATTGGACTTGGCGTTTGTCTATGAACTAACATTACTTTAAACAGGTTATTTAGAAATGAATGGGGCTACAGTAATAATAACTTGGAATTCCAACAGTAGGAAATATCTCATGTTTTCCCCCCAACCTCTTGCAAGACACAGCAGAATACGCTCGCATGAGAGGTACAAGGATTATCATTTTAATTGCACCTGTGTAAATGTGGGAAATACTCCACTGACTTCAACTGAGGTCCTGCAGATTTTCACCAGCACAAATGACCTTGGAGGTTGTCTTTGAAATGTGGGTATGAGGGTTTGTACACGCCAGCTCTAGGCTCAACAGCGCATTATATTGGTGTATGTTCTATTTGCAGGAGACTAACCGCTGAAGTCAGTACTACTGCAATGGAATAAGTATTACTATGTTTTTAGTGTTCCTTTTAAAAGATTCCTATTGCTCATTTTAATAATGACTCTTCTCCATGTGACGGTTTTCATTGCAATCATACATTCAGGAGATGACCTTTGATCATCCACATACTGTATTCACCACTGGAAAGTCATCATGTAAATCCCTTTTCAGAATGACTCTTTCAGCCAGCCTGAAGAAGCAGAAGCTTCCGTGTCTACACCTGACCGATTACAGCTTATTTCCCGGTTGGGCGGTTATTTTGCTTCTGCCTGCTGAGCAGTTAGTAAGCTGCCACTGCCTAACCTAAGGGACACATTTATTACCTCACCCACCTTGTTGCTGCGGAAGGGATACCTTTTCAAAAGAACTCTGCACCCAGCAATGCCCATTGATAATTAGAATTTAGTCATGACCATAATGGGAGCTACTGGGTCCTGAGTTCTTTTGACAATCGAACTTCAGTCATGGGTGTCGCCTTAATATCTGCACTATTACAGGAAGTCACAGAAAACAGTTACTGAGAATCTGAAGTTACTGTAGCAGCTCTCCCACACTCTCCCCAGTGGCTGTGTTCATTCCCAAGGAACAGACATGGTTTCAGCTACCCAGCCTGGGGGCCACTTGTAACCCAAAGCAGTAGAGGCTGAGAGCGCTGTGTAAGCACCGTGCTTAGCCCTGGGGAAAAGGACTACCTCCTCCTGCTCAAGGAACCCCACTTACCAACCCAGGAATGGCATTGCTAGTGGAGGGAAGTGTCAGCCATCCTCATCTGAGAGGATAGTTAATCTGATGGAGAGCCTTGTGCAATGCACTAAAGGAGTTTGCATGTGTATTTGGGGGAGCAGAGAATGGTGGTGGGGGATGTCTGTGAACTTCCTTGGAGAAAAAAGTCAGTTGTAATACTGTTGATAGGATTAGATGGGATAGGCCAGGAAATAAGTGATGGGGGTATCGACTTCATAGCAACTGTATAGAAAAGCTGGACTGGAGAGATGTACAGGGAAAAGAATCCCTCCCCCCAACCCAAACTGCAGAACTACCCTGAATAGTCCTTATGATCTTAATGCAGCCCCACTGTGGGATTCCTGGGGAAGGATAGGATGATCTGTGGACGTTTTGGCCATGCTGTGCCCCAACCCAATGCGTAAGCACAGGCAGCACCATCTAGGTGGCTGAGCAATCCCTACATGGTTCCCCTAAAGTCCCATCACCCTGCAGAAGAACTACCCCAGTTCCACCACCTAGGGACTCTCCAGGACTGCATGGTTAGTAGTGGTAGCTAAAGTAAACTTAGAATCAGAAGGTCCTTTCCCTCTTTTGCAGGTATGTGCCATAGTTCTTTATGCAAGCACCCATCCATGTGCTACAGGGCTCAGTAGTTAGTTATTCCCTCAATCCCTCTAGCTACCAACAATTAACAAGAGTTTAAGAAGTCACGTAACTGAAATTCGATATATTGTGCTCAAGAAATAACTTCTTGTTACCTGTTCTGAAAAAGGTTATCTTGGCTGATAAATTACTAGGAATTTTCTGGCTTTTACCCATTCAAATGCTAGTTTATGTCTTGAGGCCCAGTCCTGCTCTCTTTATTCATGCAAAACTGACTGCTTTCAATGAAAGTTTAGCTTGGAGTAAGGACTCTAGGATTAATCCCTTACAAGGTATCTTCCTTTCCTAGTGTGCATCAGAACATGACTTGTCTGCTGTAGAATTGGAAGAGCAGGGTAACCATCCAAACAGGGATAAAAAAGGGTGGGGGTCGGAGGGTGGGAAAGAAATTAAAGCTGTATACAGGAAGGCCAATTTCTAAAACCTAGACATTTAAATTGGGCTCTATATACTGCTTAAGCACGCAAATGGACACAAACTAGTTTTCAGATTGGACTGTCTAAAGTTAAGTCCCTAAATCTCTTAAAGATCTACATACCTTTAAGCAACTGAATGCTAATTTAAACACCTAATTCCATGTTTAGATACGTATATTGAATACTTAGAAGCCTAAATACAGATTTAAGTACCCACATTTGAAAGACTGAGCTCTTTAGACCAAATCCTGAGAGGTGTTGAATAGCTGCTTACCAATTTCAAATCCTGTTGACTTCACAGTATCTCAGGATTTGATTCTAAAGCTGCTGTTTGAACAAATATTGTTATTGCTTCATTTCAGTATCAAAAATCAGCCTTCAGAAGCCTGGGCCTCCTATGGGTTCATGTTAAAATATGTCCAAAGGAAAAATAAACTACTGGATTTTCAGGGCTCACAGACGTGCTGTGCTGTAGGAGTGAAAACTTCATGGCTAGCAGAATGGAGATACTTTATTCGGTGAAGTTTGATTCTTCGAAAGCATCATTTCCTCCACATTCTCTAAGGGGACACAGCAGAACACGACTGCTACACCTACTAATGGAATTTAGTGGACGTTGCCTTTGTAACTTGTACAGAAAATAATCTTGCATCTTAATCTTATACCTTGGAAAAGAAAATACATTCTCAGAATTCAGAAATGATGCTGGGCATTTGCTTTTCATGGGTAAATTCTCATATTAAGCAGGCAGTGGTATGTTGCAGTGATGAATATGGTACAAAGCACTTAAGGGCTAATGGAATTGCCCAGGAAAATAAAACTGTATCTGCTATTACCTCTCATTATAAGGAGGTATCTCAAGTTAGGATATAGACCGCCGATGTTAAGTTACACATGTTATAGTTATGTGTAAACTATTTATAGTGGTGGCACGATTCTTAAATTACTCCATCTTTTTAGTATGTCGCACTAGTAAATAAAAAAAAGTACTTGAAGTCTTAAAAATTTAAATGGGAATCTACTTAATTTAGTACAGTGCTCTGATAAGTGATTTCTTTGAGTGGGTACCTATATACCATAAATGGAAAGATTTTACTCTTTAGATGACTACATATATCAAATGAGTGTGTCTATATATAAATATAAATTCCTCTAAACAGATTTTCAAGGTAATCACAAATCAATATTTAAAACCACTTTGAAAACATTTCAATCATTATTGACATGAATTGACGGGGTGGAACCCCTGCGGATAGGGATTGCCATAGTAATGATAAGTGCAACAGAAAATGTAGCCTGAGCACACATCAGGATAGCAAGGGCAGAACCGCAGCTAGAAGTACAGAGAAGAGCAGAAATTTAACACTCTGGGCCAGAACCTCAGCTGGTGTCCATGGAGTTATGGGCAATTTCTTCCAGCTAAAGTTCTGCCCCCACATCTTTATAGAGGTAAACAGTGAATACCAAAACAACAAGGAGTCTGGTGGCACCTTAAAGACTAACAGATTTATTTGGGCATAAGCTTTGATGCCATCCGAAGAAGTGAGGTTTTTACTCACGAAAGCTTATGCCCAAATAAATCTGTTAGTCTTTAAGGTGCCACCAGACTCCTTGTTGTTTTTGTAGATACAGACTAACACGGCTACCCCCTGATAAGTGAATACCAAGAAGACTCCACCACACAAACATCTAGAAACCATATAGAACTTTTTCTGAAGAGACCTGTGGAAATCTACTGCTTCTCTGATCTTCCTACATTAAACTGACAATATACCTGCTCCCATCGTCATTATTTCACATTTAATTAACTCTTAAGGGTTCAGTCTTCTCATCCATCTGAGCAAGTAGTTGGAAATTTTACATTCCTTTGCAGTTTTCCTTTCAAACCAAGGTGAACTCAAAAAAGTCATGTGAAAGGTTTAATAAGCACTCAGTCAGGTTCTTTAGGAGGAAAAGCGTATGGATTTTTATTTACTGCACAAGCACTCCATTGATTCTGAGTTAGCTCGGGCTTCAGGAAACATCTAGTTCACACTGGGTGTGTGAAGAGGCTTAACAAAATCATTAGCATGCTCACTCCCATACTCATATTAATGGTAGTAGTAACTCGATATTCTTAAGGAATGAAGTTGGCTTCTGATTTGTAATAGTTTTAGCTTTCGCTTAATAGTCTATCAACTTTGAAGCGTGCTGCTTTACCCCAAATGCAGTGTAGAACAGAAGTGTCCGGATGCCTCAGTGGGATTTTTTTCCTATGCACAATAAAATATTACAGCTAGGAAGCAATGTTGTTGGAAACCTATTGGTTGAATTCTGCTTTGCTGCTTACAACACATGTACACTTTGCAGCCAGAGAAGGGAGTGCTTTGAAAGATTTAGAAGGGGTCTGTTCAGACAATTCCAAAGCCATGTGTATGGTCTCCTGCCCCAAATTCTTCATCTGGAAATTGCTGGCTAGGTGAAACGGTGCCTAGCTAGGGAAGGAAGCTATGGAGCATTGTCAGATCCCCATAGATGTGTGAACAAGAATATTTAGCAATTAGGCTGGTCAGACCTCAAGGTTTCCCAAAATCTTTAAATGACATCTCTTCGTCCCCTGCCCCCAATTGCTTAGCAAATTTCAGTCTGAGCAAAAAAACCTGAGAGACGAAGCCTGAAATGGAAGTGTCTACCACATTCCATATCCTGCCATTATAACTGTTAATGGTGATTTTCCATTTGCACTACTGGGACTATAAAATGTTACTATGTGATCACGGCAAACTCTTCATATATGGTTTTTAGAAGCGTAACATGTTTAATATGACTGTCTTTGGTCTTGAAGCAATTACAACATGCATAATAGCACTCCTTTCCCTAGGCTTTTTATGTTACTGTGCTTGGATAATATTGGTGGGGCTGGTAACACCACCTTGCATCTGAAGAAGTGAGGTTCTTACCCACGAAAGCTTATGCTCCCAGTACTTCTGTTAGTCTCAAAGGTGCCACAGGACCCCCTGTTGCTTTTTACAGATTCAGACTAACACGGCTACCCCTCTGATACTTGACACCACCTATTATGAAGGTTGCCCAACACTTTCCATGATTAGACCCTGTGTTTAATTGCTCACAACTTTCCCAAACTTTAACAATTGCTTTATAGGAGTGGCAAAATATTTACTCTACAAGTCTATATTTTATATACTAGCAAGATATTACTTGAAATATAAAGCCTCTCAAGGAATACATTATTTTGACTCAATTTGTTTATATCTAGGCATCCAGTCCCACAGCCTTTAGATATGCAAAATGTAAGGGCAGCAGGATTGGGCCCAGAAGAGCAAAATAAAGCCCCCATCCTGCAGTCACATACAGCACATGCTTAATTTTATGTTTTTTTTTTTTTTTTTTGTAGTTCCATTGGCTTCAGAGGGAGAAATGCCATAAAGTTAAGCCAGTGCGTAAATGTTTTCAGCACTGGCACCTAAGAACCTGAGTGCAAGGCGAGAACCCCATTGACCTCAGTAGATGGAGGGGCTGGGTCCTCTCTGTGGATCTGAGAATTACTTAGAAGAATAAAATTGATTTTCCTTAAAAACAAATGAGTATTTGTTATACCAGTGTCCACACGGAACATAGAGGGAAGGTGTGGCTATTTGAAACATGGTTTGTTAAGTTGGGGGCACTTTAACTCAGGAGCAGCTCAGTGAATTGAGCAATGCAGGGGGTCAGGTAAGGTCATCCCTTTGCAGTACTTCTCAGTGAGACTTGCAGGTTGCTGTGGCGAAAGTAACAGTGATTTCAGTGTGTGGTTCTGCTATGGCCTCTTTCACACTTTGCAAGGATATTATACGCAACATCTTAAAGTCTACACTTTAAAATAAACAATGACTGAGCTTTACAACAACGAGTCCTTTCTATGTTTTCCCATTTACCAGCTGCCAGAATCTCACCCTCCCCAGATCTGATTCAGTTCTTGACTCCATTATCTCCCTTGCCTCTGTACGCACTATAGTGTCCAGCATGTGCTGCCCATGCTCAGAGGGATGGTACCTGTATGTTGACCTGTAAAGGCTGTCTTTGCCCACTTTTGGTGTGAGGCACTCCTTCTGTATCGTAGATTCCTGTGTAACAGACGACCTGGGGATCTCTTGATTTCTCTTCCAGGGGGATGTTCACTCCTCCTATACCCATAGTCCTGAAATAGACAGGCCTGAAGCAGTTTGAAACAACCCTTGACCCCAAAACAATTACAAACACAAACCCTGGACACTTGCTTTTATCACTCAAACCGATGAAATCAACATGAAGGTGGAGTGCTGTGGAAGCAGAGAAAGAACTGACAGGAAGGGGATGCAATGCATGACAGTTCGTTAGCAAGAGCTAGGCTAACTGTAACCCTAATAACGCGAGATTTGTAGAAGCGAGGAATGTGTGAGGCGAGTGGGAAAAAACTGTGTGAGAAGTTGTTGCGACCTTGTGTAGATAATATGGAATGTAGACTAAGAGTCTACATTAGTGAGCAAAACAAGATATCAGAATGACCTATGTATAAACAAAAATGCAGCTGTTGCTCATTATTGTCTGTAACAAAAGGTATAAATGCTTGCTGTAATTGTTTACCTGTTGAGAGACCTGTTTAGCTCTCTCCCTCTATGCAATTGATAGAGAGATAATAAAGTATCTGATTTGCTCTACCCAAACAAAAAGTGAGAACTCTGTTATTCTCCGACAGTGCCCAGACACTGCACAGGCACAGTCTGGGAGGAGTGGGGTCACTCATGGGCTTTTACACAGATTATATTCCATGCAGGAAAGCACAGAGACGCTTGTACCTGCTGTCTCTGCAGAGGCCTGTTTTAATAATAAGAATAAAAAAATTGTGCTGCTGACTCATTTTGGCTGATGGTGCCGGATTTGGCAGGCTGAGTAGTAACCCGGAGAAGAGACATGGAATATAATTCAAAGGTGAATTATTACAGCTGGGCGTTAGCCATTTTAATGGGCTTTTCAGCGTGAGGATCGCTTTTCCTGGATAGCTGTGCTTGTTCAGCCAGAGGCAGCGCCCAGCCCCCAACACACATCCCTTCTTCCTTCCCACTCCTCCACCATTGGCGAGCCAAAGGACTGTAGGGCTAGTAGAACCGCTTCTCCTTCCAGATCAAACACCGGGAAAACCCCAGGAGGGAGAAGTGGTGCAAGCCTGGGAGGCTTCTTAATTGGGCTGATGTCGAGGAAGCTGCACCGTGAGGGTGGGGCTGGAATTCTCCTTCCCTATCTAAGGAAGGAAGATGTATCTCTTCGGAAAGAAAATACACACACACACACACACCCTTTGCAGCGATCCACTGTAATTACGCACACACACATGCACACACACATCCTTTGCAGCGATCCACTGTAATTACACACACACACACACACACACAGCCTTTGCAGCGATCCACTGTAATTACACACACACACACACACACACACACACACACACACACACACACACACACACACACACAGCCTTTGCAGCGATCCGCTGTAATTACAAAGGGAGGATGCTGAGGTTGCAGCCGGGGAGAGAAGCGCCCACCCAGACACAGGGCCCTCCAAGGAAAGGAGGGGACGACAATGGAAATCCTGCGCTGTCAGCTTGCCAGGAAAAAAATATCCGCCTTCTGCAAATAGCCAGTGGGCAGGGGAGGGAGGGAGGCCGGGAGCAGCGACAGACCCGCAGTGCGGCGCACTTACGTGGCATGCACGACCCCTGGCTTCAGCACCACCTCGACCGTGTACTTGGCCCCTGTCAGGAATTTGATGGTCCTGTTCTGGTCGAACCGCTGCCCGTCCACCTTGAAATAGACCGGCCCGTCGTTCGGCTGGATTTTCAGGGAGACGTTGATTTTCACCAGCTTGGGGATCTCGCCCATGGTGTCCCAGCAGGGGCCGTGCGCTGCCCGGGACTGGAGCGAGCGAGCGAGGGATGGAGGGAGAGAGAGAGGAAGAGGGGAAAGCAGGAGGAAGAGGAGGGGCCGCGTCAGACCCGAGCCAGCCCAGCCCTTCCCAAAAGCAGCTGATGAATTTTTCTAACGGGGGGGGGGGGGGGCGTCTGCGCTGAGGCTCCCCCCCCACCCCCCCGCCCTTCCCTCCTCCCAGCCGGATCCCGGCGCCGCGCAACGGGGGCATTTGCAGCTGGTCACATTTCAACCCGTTTCCAGGGAATTAAACCGGCCCTGATTGCACCCGCCGTAATCCACTTTTCCTGCGGGAGGGGCCAGCCCGCCCTCGCCCAGCGAGCAGCAGCCGGCGCGGCAGGAGATCGGGAATGGCACAGAGGGAGAGTGAAACCGGAGCGGAAATGGGGGAGCAAAGGGAACGGCTCCGCGCAGGGTTTGTGATTCCCTAAAGCAGAGCGGGCCTCCTCCAAACTGCAAAGCGTGCGAGCAGCTGATGCTCTCTGTCTTACATCCACACACAGAGGCTGCCTGTGCTCCGTTTCCCTAGTGCTGGAAAGGACTCCAGAGATGATCCATGCACCATATTAATGGCACCCACCTATCTCCAGCTTCCCTGGAGGACAGTGATTAACCCTGGGAAAACTATCTAGCCCAGACACAACAAGACCAGGTCACACACGACAAAGAGAACGGGGAGGGGTGAGGGAGGGCTTAAAGGGACTGGATTAATTCAGAGGACGTCTTTTTACCCTTCAAAATCGGGCGGGAGCCCTTTTCAAGTGAGGGGAGCTAGTTTAATTGATGAGACTTTTAAATCTAGTTCCACTGCTACAGCATTAACTGAGTATTAGGTCTAGTACAAACTGCATTTCCTGACTAATTCCTACTCTGGTACAATCAACTGAGTATTGGGTACTTTATCTTATGAATATCTTATTAGGAGAGGAAAGATTCCAAAGTATGAATGTAGTGCTTCTGATCTTACTGCCCTGGCTAACTCCCTTATAGTTAGATTCCTCACTCACTTGGATGCTGGGGGATCTAGCTGTGTCCCATCAGTAGGTAAAGAGTCCCTCTTAAATCATCTGCAGGCAGAAAAGGGCATTTGAATGCTACAATAAAGCTAGTTTGGGGCTTGAAGGTGTTTATATGCATGTGTGTGTGTTGGGGGGGACTGTTTGTACAAGATAAAAAAAAAGACTGGGTCATGATTTGTGCTTGGCATAGTTAATAATCTTGGGGATCCCAAATGAGGCCTAGGACTGGGGTAATAGTGGTTTCTACTTTCCACTTTCCAGACTGTTACTCGGTACCCAGCAAAGTGATGTCTAGCTATAGTTCAGTGCTGGCTAGAGGGCAGTGGCTCTGCAGGGGGAGCTGGGACCTGCTTTCAGCACCATTGCAACGGACAGTTACCGGCGGCAGGTCTGCACCTGGGAAAACTTGGCTGATTTTACACAAATTGTGTCCATGCAGCGATTTAGACGTTTTAACCCCTCTGGCTCTGGGCCCTGAAGTCCTAGTCTTTCCTCCACTAAAACTCCCCCTGAGTGAGAACGGATCAAAGACATCAAGGTTGGGCCTATGAAACAATTGTTATTTTGTCTCCTTAGACTGAAAACAAGCCAAACCGGGACTGCAAGCAAGACACAAGAAGGGTTTATTTGTGGTGTTGGTGTTTGGATAGCCCCCTTTCCTCTCCAGCTGAGTAATAGGTGTAACTTCAGGTGTTTGACAGCGCCTGCCCCTCTTTTAGAGATGTGACTTCATGTGGAGTTTGCATCACATGTGATGCAGCGTGGGAACAATGCACTCGGTCACCCATTCAGCAATGTAGACTCTGGCTGCAGAAAGCCAGGCCCAGAATCCGCTGCTATCCCCATCCACACTAAGACTTCCAGACCAATTTCCCGTGTGATGTGGATTCCTTTCATCTGATCTCCAGGGGACTAGGGGGAGCTAATCAGCAGGCAAGCCAGGCAGAACCAAGAACTTCCAGCAGCCACGCAATACATTGTTGCATATGCACTTTTATTGAACTGAGAGATCTGTAGAAGTGTAAGGATAATCTATAGAAGTATAAGGATGATCAAATGCCACAACTCATTCTCTCCAGTAGTAAAATGCAACACTGGAAAGTTTGATGAAGGTAGTAGTGCTGCATGAGGCCCGACTCTTGGTATAGCCAATGATGCCTCAAGAAGGTGCATTGTTACCATGGCAATTTACCAGGCCCAGGAGTCACTTGGCAAGGGCGTGACTGTGGTAACCACTGCTTGGTGAGGACATAGCAGGATTGTAGTAGCTAAGCCTGGGCTACAGAGGGTTTGCAGGGGGGTTGGGGATGTGGCCTATGTGTTACCTGCACACATTAGGGCACCCCACCTTTTCCCAGTCTGTAGGGCTCCTCGAAAAGCACCTACCCTTACCCAATCCATAGGGCTCAGGGTGTAACTAACCTGGTCAATTTAAGTACCCACACCCTTTCCCAATACGTAGGGCTCTGAGTGTATACTGCTTCTGTAGGTCTGCAGGACCTTTTACCAGTGAAAGAACCTTACACAGTAATTTACTACATAACCTCTATTTATTAACCATCACCAGAAACAGACTGCACACGCTACACATACAGTGCTCACCACTCCCAATAAGACAGATGAATTTTTCTTGATGGCCAGTCAGGATCAGGTCCATCTGGAGGACTCCAGTTTCTGCACTGGCAGCTCTGATCTTTGAGGCTGTGTCCTGGAGTTGGTTCCCAAAGAACTTCCTTTTGGACCCCAGTTTATATAGTGAAATTTGAGTCCTTTTTAGTTATACCTTAACCAATTATTATACTAAAATTCTACTAACCAATCCTAACATAGTGTAACAAAATTCTCTAACCAATTATATCCCACTACCCTAATTAACTTACACCAAGTCAAACTAATTATACAGCAGACAAACAATTAAAGAACCAGATAGAGACCATACAGATAAACAATAGGGAAGTGGGGACCATAATGATAAAACAATAAAGAAATGAGGCTTTCACAACCACAACTATTGATAAGTGATTTCTTGACAGACAGAATGCTATCAAACTAAGATTTTTTTAAAACCATCTTATGATCTGTTTCTTTATCTGGTGATAGTGGGTGCCATTGGGCGGGGTCTCTTTCTTAACAGCCTGATATTACATTGTTTTTATGTAATTTAGATGGAATGTGAGGATGTGACTTCCTGTTTCTCAGCTAATGGCCGCTGCTTGGCTGCTATTTTAATCTGGCTGCAGACAAAGGCCTTAGGCTTTAGGCCTTACAATATGTCTGCAGACAAAGGCCTTATCCTTACATATGCCCTGCACCTCCCCAGCCCTTCTCCCATGGCGTGGGCTGTGTGTGCAAGGAACTTCTGCCAAGCCCCAGGCCCAGCTCATGCACCGCTCCCTGCACTAGCCCAGCTAGCAGTGATGGTGGGAGCTTCAGCTCCTGGGTTCACTTGCCACATCTTCACAATAAATAAGGCTATGCTATTAATAGCTATTCAGTTATACAGTGGGTGGGGTGGAAATAACTGTTTTGTAGTTTGGGCCTCATCTGTCAAAAAAGTCACCACTGGACTTTGGTGAACTGTGAGAGAACCTGCGACTGACTGTAGTGTGGGAGGCCTCACCCCGAAGCTGTCTGACACGACCGGTGAGTAGCCATTATACCGGAAAGCCTCCAGTGCTTTGTCTTAGCTCACATCTTTAAAGAGCCATAGGTAGATGGGCTTCCAATAAGGCACCATATGACTCTTGCACTGAACTGGAGTACAAGGTCAAGAGAGTCTTTCTGACTCATGCTCCAGCAACCCATCAGAACAAGCACACCAAGCCAATCAGTCAGAAGGGCCCCTTGCTCAAAGCAGAATAGAGACAGATGGAAGAAGAGATGCTTGAAGACAAGATGCATGCTTGTGTGGTGGGGTATAAAAACATCACACTGGAACTGAAGGGGTTAGGGAGCAACTCTGGGCCCAGGTGACCCTGCCCATCCCCATCTGCAGAACATGCTCCAGCTGGAGGTGGAGCTTAAAAGGGAGCTAGACAACTCACAAGGGGCTGTGGTAGGGCAGGGCGAAGGGTCTACCCTAAGTGCTCTGGAAGAAGGATGCTGCAGAAGCCTTTCTCAGGGAGCAGGCACCTGCCTGCTGAGCCCCAAGGGGCTGAAGGTTCAGTTACTCTCTGTTTTGTTACTACTTTGTCTCAAGATGTAAGATATTGGCAAGCTAGTGAGTGGTAGGAAGAGGGAGAGGGAGGCAGCCTTAAGGCACTCCCATGTGTGGCCATTGTTGCCTCTTACAGGGCCCTAGGCCAGAGCTTAGTGGAGTGGGAAGGCCTGGACTCCCCTACCAACCACCCTTATTATGAAAAGCATGAAAATCCTCACTTCCAAACTCCCTCTTGGGAAGCTAGGGGAGGGAAAAAACTCTGTAAACTCTGCAACTGGGACTGGACATAGGCAGGGGCTAAAAGACAGACTGAAGTTCCCCCTAGTTGTGAGGGTATAGGACCCAATATGTTCCTTGGGACTCTGTTACTCCACGGAGGGATAAGGCTAATTGGTGACCTGACCAGAGGATTGAGTCAACACCCACCAAAAGCCAGACCACCGCAGGGCGTGACAATGGCCAGTGAGAGACATTAGAGGTGGGAAAAGTAGCGACCTAGTGTTCTAACCACTAGGCAATGTTGCCAATGAGCACTGCCCATAACAGCTTGTGTGCCCCTTTCCACACTGTGCATGCTTCAAGAATTTAGGAAATAATTTTGTAATCCAGTACACTCCCAAGTCTACATAAAGGGCCAACTTCTTGTGCCGTTGAGGTCAATTGCAGAATTCCCATTGACTTCAGTGGCTCCAGGACTTAGCGCCAAATTTCTTTTGGGAAACTGTGTATAGATAAATACTTTAAAATTCTGTTAACACAAGACACATAGGAATTGTCATACCAGCTCAGGCCAATAGACTCTCTAGTGCAGTGGTCCCCTTTTTTGTCTGGGAGGTGCCAGATGACAAGCCACCGTGGATCATGGGCGGCGGACAAGCATCTGCCAAAATGCTGCAGAGAAGTGGCAACATCAATAGGCGTCGCCGCCGAAATGCCGCTGAAAATCAGCGGCATTTCAGCAGCGATGCCTCTGGATGATGCTGCTTGTCAGTGGCA
Source organism: Trachemys scripta elegans (assembly GCF_013100865.1). Classification (NCBI taxonomy): domain Eukaryota; kingdom Metazoa; phylum Chordata; order Testudines; family Emydidae; genus Trachemys; species Trachemys scripta. Next base: position 19,437,777 of record NC_048300.1, read on the forward strand.
TTTCGGCGGATGCTTCTCCGCTGGCCAGTACGCAGGTGCACATAGATGCCCCGGCAGGTGCCATGCAGGGCCGGCTTTAGGAAGTGTGGGGCCCGATTCGAACAGTTTTGACAGGGCCCCCACAGGGATGACTAAAAAAAAAAACCCCGTAAAAAAAACCCACGTGGGGCTTGTACTCACCGGGCGGCGCTCCTAGACTTTGGTGGCGGTTCCTTCACTTGCTCCGGGTCTTTGGCGGCACTGAAGGACCTGCCACCAAAGTGCCGCCAAAGTCCTGGAGCACCGCTGGGTGAGTAAAAATTAAAAAGGCGCCTCTAGCCAGGGAAGGGATTCTCTGCCACTTGCCCCCCACTCTGGGCGGCCCTGCCACTGGGTGCGGGGCCCTCTTAGGCGCGGGGCCCGATTCGGGGGAATTGGTGGAATTGGCCTAAAGCCGGCCCTGGTGCCATGGCACCTGCGGGCACCGCATTGGGGACCACTGCTCTAGTGCAATATCCTACTTCCAACAGTGGCCAGTATCAGATGATTCAGAGAAAGACACAAGAAACCCTGAAACTAGCAGATGAGCATAATCTGCTTCTATGAAGGTCTCCTCCTAATCACTAATACTTAGAGATTGCCTGAAGCAGAAGGTTTTATATCCCTTCCAATTTTTTGGTTAGCATTTACAGTCTCAGTAGCTCCCCTCTCTCGGGTTGTCCTTCAAGGGTTGGCACTGCTTGGTCCTTGGTCCAGGAGCTGGCAGCAAGGCAGAGGCATCTGACTTCTTCCCTGGCTCTGGCCCAACTGAGCTAGAGGCCTCGCCTCTTATATTTCCTGTTATGCCCCTCTGCTTCCAGCGTGTGTGGGGGGGGGGTGGGGGGATTGGGACTGGTCTGGCTCCACCCACCAGGGGGTGGAGAGTGATTCCTCCCTATCAGCCTTGGAGTGAGGCCACTCCACCTCACTACAGTACATTAATGGCATAGCTCATGAGTAACAGCCGTGAAAATTTTTCAGCTAATTCACCTATTTTAGCACTAAAATATATCCTCTTTCTATTTTTAAGGCTTGCCTGCTCACATTCCAGTGCAATGTAGCACCAGGCAAACAGAAGATCAAATAAACTGTGTCCCTTTGTGTGTCTAATTTATTTAGCAAAGTGTTTTCATTGTAGTGTCCTTGGAGAACAACAAGAAAGGGTATTGCTGAACACCTGAACAGATACAATGAAGATCCTACAGTCACATGTGACCACCATACAATACACTTCTGCATCACATAATGTCATGTACAGTTCTAGGTGTGTGTTCTGAGTTTCCATAGAGAAGAGATGAATGGGGCAACTCACACCTCTCAGAGCTTATTGCCACATTCAATTGCACTAGCAGCACTGCAGTCGACAAATGACTGTCACAGACAGCAAGAGCTCCAACACGGGGAAGTTGTTACATGGTGAAACAATGGCATCTCACAATGGACAGTTAGAGGACTATAGAGCAAGATAAAAAGGGGGAAAGGGTGGTTTATCCTAAGTATAATGTGGTAAGAGGGCACAGATATTCCTATGGATATTAAGGAAGGTCTTGGTGAAAAAGCATTTTAAGAGTGTGGGATTTCCAAAAGTGCTCAGCGTTGGCCTAACTCAGCCCCCTTTTGAGTCAATGTAAATCTCCCATTTATGTCAATGGGAGAGGTTTAGCCAACACTGAATAATCTTGGAAATGCCATTCTAACTATATGAAATGCATCTTTTTTTTCAGGTAGGGGATTAGAGTAATATGATAACTCAGTTATTACGATCAAATCTTCTGCTATATCCCCACACCAATATTTTATAGCTCTACAGAAAAGAGACCCAGGGAGAACACTCTTTCCTGTCTCATTTGCCCATTGTAATATGAGTCTCTGTTTTCAGAGTTCTCTGCATGGGATTTCATGCATTTTGAGGATTGCAGAAAGCTTTGGTTGTAGCGAGTTACACTCTTGTGGGATTAAATGTAATTAGGGTAAAAAAAATACAGTAAACCTTCTGTTAGAGAGCTGGAAAGAGTGTGACCTCAAAATGGGGTATCTAATAATGGCTGCCCTCAGGAATCAATTATAACTGTCTCTAGAACTGGCCATATCATGTTGTGGTAAATTGTGTGAAATGGACAGCATTGATTGGAACTGGTTTCCTTACTAAACGATAGGTCAGATCTATAAGTGAAGCCTGAGGACAGTTTTTCATGTTATTTCTGTGTGAATGAGCATCGTCAATAGCCGTAGTTAGGGCTGTGATTTTTGTCCTGTCCTTTTAGGAAAAGTCATGGGGAAATATGGCAAAAGTCATGGGAATGTATTAAGAAAATATAGAATGGGCATGTTTAACAGCCAACATCTTTATTTTTTCCATTTTGATTATAAAATGAAAAGTGCCAGTGATGTTAGAGCCATTTTAATTTAGAAGTTGCCTTATTATCTTGCTAATCTACCTATTTTATCTTGGAAAACTCCCAATCCTTTATGGAATTAAAGCTGTCACAGAGTCCACACGTCCAGTTCTGCTCAGTCTACTGATTGTTCTTCATCTGTAGATCAGAGTTTCATTTTGCCTTTCTCAAGGCGCTCTGCGAAGTTAATGTGGCTGTTACCATCCCAGCATTCACTCACAAGAATTACCCAAATGTCAAATGTTATGGCTGTTCGTGTTATAAACAGGACAACAATCTGGCCCACACCCATTAATTAACAACCTGCTCCACATATCCTAACAAAGCAAAATATCTGCAGAAACAGGGATCCTATGGTTCTTATCACCAGTAGAAGAGGCACAGTATGCATGAATACCACCCTTTTGGGCCTCTTTTAGGCATAATAGGCTAATACACATGCAAATACTGGCCAAAAGCGTCTGAGAAGTGTGTAAGAGGGGAGAGAAGTCTTCATGGTATCCCATTGGAATCCATAAAACCCCTCCTGGTGAATGCTGTGTGGATGTGCTCATCAAGTTATGGGGGAGGTGTGGCTGGGCAGGACCAAAGAAGACCCATTCTATGCAGCATCAGCGCACAGCAAACTCACAGGGAGATACTCATGTGACACATGGATGTGGTCCATATTAGCTCCCATGGGATCCCACTCTGCGCCCTGATGGAGTGGGGAGTTTGGCCCAGATGCGGCAGGAAGACCATAGCCTTGTAGCACTTGTGCATCTTTTAATACCCTGAGATCTCAGTATTTAGAGGGCCATGCCACACTCCCAACATAGCCCTGTAAGCTTGGCTTCTCCCTGACCTCATGATGCAGCAAAAACGCCTGTAGTCTCCAAACACCTGACTCCCCTGTATCTTTGCCTTCCCCACCCAGGAGCATTTCAATTTTATCACACATATAGTTATGTATTTCTGGAGAGCCCAGTACTTGTTCCAGTCAGTGCATCAGTCCCGCGGCATACAGCTGCAAGAAGTAAAAATAGCGATCATGCAGGGGGCCCAGAACGAAACAGCCGTATTAATACACTGTCTGCCCTGCAGCTCAAACTACTGAAAATTCCAAGGTGATAATCAGCGACGTGGCTAATACCGATAATAACCATTTTTCTTATCTTAATTTTTTTTTAAGGATTTGGGAAAGCGTTTTGTTTTTATTTGAACCAGTGAAGGCAGCGCCAAAATCCCATGCTTTAAAAAAATAGCACTATGTGAAATGCTGAGTTAACACCTGACACTGGGCTGGTTAACGCTGTACATTCCTTTGAGGTCTTTCACTTCTGCTTTTAGACAGTGAGGTGGCTGTTTCATTATAATATTACTTGTTTCTTTTATTTAACACCCAGGCAAACAATGTATTGACATTTTTTCTGTCTACACAGTAACTTGAATAAATAGTGTTTGATGGGTAACTCCCCTTAAGTGTAGTTTGATTTGCCTGAGTGCTGTAGGCATCTAATAGAGCACCCCAGCTGTGTTGCTGAATGGACGAGGTATATCTTCATGCCAATGGTACTTGCGGCAGGTGCGGTGGAGGGCTGCAGTGAAAGAGTTAATGTTGGCAGTGCTGTTGGTGCAACATCAGAGATTACATGCAGCTTTCTTGGGTATGAGGCATTAATGCAGAGAATCTAATGCTGGGTTATAGGGTGGTGGCAGAAATGTAATAGCCCATGTTGGAGTATGTACCTCATCAGGCCCTGTAGGGGTTAATGTGGGCCTGAGAGGCCCATTTACATTCCTGGTAGCACCTGTGTGTGTGTGTGTGTGTGTATGTGTGTGTGTGTGTGTGTGTGAGAGAGAGAGAGAGAGCAAGCACCAGACTTACCTGATCATGACTCATGAGGCCAAGCTGGGCGGGAGCAGTCTGGTTAGTATAAAGCCAGGAAGTTGAGAGCAGAAGAGGGCTCCAGAGAGGGAATCTGCCTTCACTCTCTAGGAACAGAGAGGTGGGTCGGAGGAAACCCAAGGGAAGAATAAGCCATGGGATCCTAGCCCTGAAAGAAGGATCAACCCAGAGAAGTTATGGGGGAGAAAGGCTGGCTAGGAAAAAGTCCAGGGAAACAGCAGCAGGGCGGGGTTCCTGATATAGAAGAAGGGCTGGAGAGGGGAACTGATGAGAGGGCAAGGTAGACCAGGCAGCCTGGAGGAACTAGTGCACTGGGTAACGGAATAACAGAAGGAGTAACCAAAAATCCTTCAAGAGTTTCAGCAGACCCAGCTACAAAAGAAACAATCCTTGTTATCCTGACAGCCAGCAGTTTTGGTCGGCAAGGTGGTTGGAGGGGACACAATTTTGGGGCAAAGGTTCTAAGTCATCAGATTGGGCTGCGAGGTGGCTGATGCCAGGTGACTGAGGAACTAGGGAAATCATGCACTCTATTATGCTTGAGCAACTGCTCCCAAAGTCTCTCTGGAGTCACTAGGGTTTGGGTGTGGCGACACCAACATGTTATGTTAGAAGCAGCCAAAGGCATTCCAGGCACTCCTCCTGCAGATCCTAGAGAACCAAAAGAGGCAGTGGGAGACAGTTATATCTGCAGGTGCAACTGGCAAGGCTGGAAGAGCGGCAGCAATATTTGCTTGGGATTCTGCAGAAAGAAATCATCAGAGGTCACAGGACAGGTGAGAAAAGGAGGTTCAGGGCCCAGGAGGCCTGAGATCCAACCAAGAGGGTGTTATGCCTGTGGGAGGGGACACCTGAAGACAGCATGTCCCTATATGCATTGCAACACGTAGGCTTGCCCTAGGGGACAGAACAGGGGAAAATCAGCCCATTGTCAAACGTGGATGGGAGGGTCCCTCTCTTGCTAGCAGGGAAGTAGGACATTGAAAAAGGTATTGCCTCACAGGGAGGTGAACCACAGCCAGAGAAAGGGCAACAATCTCAGCAATGAGGACAAATGGAGCAGGTGTCCTGTGGAACAAGTACAGTGGCTGCAGGAAAAGCCAAAATGGCAGCAAGTTGGGGTGGTCAGACCCTTGCCTCCACTGGTATTAATCATGACACATGGGAGCCATTTTCCTTTAGGGAATGGAAGGAATGCCTGGAAACCCAAATGCCCGGAAAGGGCAGGACCAGGGTGGGTGAGGTGTCAAGGAATAGATCAAGAAGCCAAAGGGAGGCTAGAGAAAAAAGAAATGTGACATAGTTGATGGAAGACAAGCCAAGAACTCAAAGACCTGGGAGAAGACCCTAAGGTAGTGGGGAAAGAAAAGGATGCAAAAATAGAACAGGATTTATTGGAGAAAGAAGGCATAAGGGGATGTAAACAGGATAAGGGCTAGAGAAGCCCAGGATGTCCAGGAGGTGAGATTTCTTCCCACTCTTGCCTTATGCCTAGGGAGAAGGTAAAAGCCTTAGAATGTGGGGGGACAAGGACTGGTATAGTACCTTGTAAATAAAGTGCCCAGTGCTGATCCTATGCAGGAGTACGTGAGGGCTGTTTGTAGAGAGGAATCAGGTGAAAGAGGCCCATCCTGTGACAGCACCCCATCTGAAAACACATGGTTTATCACATGCTCATGTGTTTGCAAGATTGGGCCCTGAAGTGGCATTAGGAATATAGTCTTCCGATTAAATCCTCCGGTAACTAGCCTTCGGCAGGTTTGCTTTTGCAGGTGCAGGAGATCACATTATGAGCTGGTTTGAGCCTGTAGCTTCAACCCTGTGTAGGGGAGGTGAGACACAGCTGAGCCACCTGATGAGGAGCTTTGCGACCCTGAATCACGATCGCTTGCCTGCTCCTCTCTTACTGGGTGTGGGGATGGGGAGAGCAGTGTAAGTTACTGAAGTCTTTTCATGGTATGGCTTACTTCCCCCTCTGCTGCCTTGCGTGTAGGGTGGGGGAGTCATGGCTGCACCTGTTCTCTGCCCCGGTGTTTGCAGCCCTGCTTCCCCCCATGCCCAGAGCTGCAATCCAGGCAGCCCCAACACAGCGTCCCCTTACATCCCTATCTGGCCACCTTAGGGCTGGGGACAATCTAGTTCTCCATGAACAGTTTAACTAGTCAGCCAATTTCTTCCTATGGGGAAAAAAATCACTTGTTTGAAGTGCTGTTGCCTGTGTGGTAATGGGATATAAATAGACCCAAACTGCTCCCTCTGGAGCAGCAGACCTAGAAAGCAACACTGGAAGAGGAAAAGAAGTATTTGTGAGCTTCTGGGGGTGAACTACAACCAATGCAGAGAAAAGAAATGGAAAGCAATTGGGCACTTCCTCCTAATATTAGATGAATGCAATTTTATGCTTAAACAGTTTAAGTTATTTTTTGTTTTGGGTCATGAAAGTCTGAATCCCAGACTTACCGGGAACCCCGGTTAATGTCGCAATATCAATAACTGTGACGGTGGCAGGGTTTCCCTGGTGATTATATCTCCCTCCAGGTGTCCAAGGGTTTGTTGAGCAATTAGTAAGAGGTTGAAACTGCTTGGTTTAGTGGTTACAGCAGAAAACAAATGCAGTAATCCACTGCAAAACTCTTCTGCTGTTCATTAAAAATCCTTTACACATATCAGGAAACAAATACTAAGCGCATGAGCAGCCTGCTGGGGAAGAGGAATTGTTTCTAGAAATACAGCAACATTCTGGGCTTTTAGTCGTTACTCACCCAGTCCTGAGTCCTGGTCTACACTTACATATTAGATCGCTCTGACTACATTGCTCAGGGCTATGAAAAATGTCATGCCCTGTGTGACCTACTTACATCCTCCTAACCCCCACTGTAGACCCAGCTAGGTCAGGGGAGAATTATTGTGTTAACCTAGCGACTCTCTCTTGGGGAGGTGGATTAACTACGTTGATGGAAAATCCCCTTCTGTTCATGTAGGAAGCATCTACTCGACACGGCAATAGTGGCAGGGGTGTAGCTATGCTGCTGTAGCCACAGTTGTGTAGATGTACCCTGAGTCAACAGGAGTAGACACTGAGAACTGAACTGCCCCCTCCTGGGAGAGAACTGGTGTGAAGGCTGTTTGTGGGGAGGAACGTGTTGGTAGATTCCCCTCTCCGAGTTCCCCATAAATGGTTCCATGGGGGAGAAGATGTTTGTCTCTCCAACTCCTGGTGCTCCAAGCTGTTGGTCCAGTCCTCCAACGCCAGAACCTGCAGGAAACACAGCCATGTGGGAGGAATGCAACCCTCTGACTGTATGGCAACTCTTGGTCCCTGCGGCTTGGCTGTGGGACTCCAAGGCAGCTGCACTGACAGTACTCCCTTGTCTGCTGCTGCTCCTATAAGCTCTCTTCCCCCCCATAAAAAGGGTTGCTCTGCATAACACCAGCCCTGCACTGGCCTGTTCCCATTCAGCAGAGGTCTTCCCATTTCCCACCCTCTCAACCTGCATGAACCCTGGGCAGGGGTGTGACGTTATCCGATTAAAATATGGCCATATACATCATTGTTGCAACCACTGTTATATATTTGCAGCAAATATTGTGCAAAGGTTATCGAGTGAGGTGTCTGTGAAAAGGTTATGATTGCTGGTTATGATTATGCTATCTGTATGCATATATCATTTTTGTATGTGACATTATAAGTATTGGAATATCCACCAGCCTTATTGGGATTGTCTGCCCCACTCTTTGCAGTTCACCCTAATTGAGGGACCACAGCCATCCCCACTGGGACACCGGTCACAGCCAGATATGCCATGTAAGATATCTGCAAAAATGTTATAATTTGCTAGCTATGATAGTCTTGTTTATATGTTTGTATCACCTTTGTATTATGAGTTATAGATATGTATGAATGTCTTATTTCAAACTTGTGCTATGCTTCTGGGTGACACCCCCAGACAGTTTGGCATCAGCACTGCCTAGCCCGCTTGATGGCACATTAAGGACCGTCAGCTATACAACTGACCCATTGACAGAAGGCAGATACAGCTTATGACGCAGCAAGGCATGCAGGCACATGCCCATGGATAGAACTCTAATGCCTTTTCTTCACTTGCAAGTTTAGAGCGCATTAAATCAGCCCCCAGCGCCCTAACTCCTGAGGTGTCCACACTGGCAAGGCACATAGAGCGCCCGGACTCCACGGCTGGAGCGCTCCTGGTAATCCACCTCCACAAGAAACATAAAGCTTGCTGCGCCCCGGCTGGAGCGCCGTGGTGACAGTGAGGACGCCTTGGTCTATTAATGTTCTCTGATCAGCCTCCAGAAGTGTCCCACAATGACTGTTCTAGCCACTCTGGTCATCACTTTGAACTCTACTGCCCTGCCCTCAGGTGACCAACCGTCAGACCCACCCTTTAAATTCTCTGGGAATTTTGAAATTTCCCTTCCTATTTGCTCATGCAGGTGTGGAGTGCTCTCAGCGAATCTTTCCAGGTGACCATGCCTCCATGCGCCAGTATAGAGCAATAACGAGGTGCTAGAACTCTTCAGTGTTTGGGGGGAGGAAGCTGTCCAGTCCCAGCTGCGCTCCAGCCCTAGGAATTATGATACCTATGGGCAGATATCAAGGGCCATGATGGAAAGGGGCCATGACTGGACGCAGTGCAGTGCAGGGTTAAAGTGAAGGAGCTGCGCAATGCCTACCGCAAAGCGCGGGAGGCAAACCGCCACTCCAGTGCTGCCCCCACAACCTGCCGTTTCTACAAAGAGCTGGACATGATACTTGGGGGCAACCCCACCTCCACTCCGAAGACCACCATGGACACTTCAGAAGCCGTAGCAACACAGAGTTCAACAAGGCAGGAGGAGGAAAGTGAGAGCGAGAGTGCTGAGGAGGAGGGTGGCCCAGAGCCAGAGGATGGCCCAGTATCCCTAGATGCATGCAGCCAGGAGCTGTTTTCAAGCCAAGAGGAAGGTAGGCAATCACAGCAGATGGTGCTTGGGGAAGAACAAACAGCAAAGGAGGTGCCCAGTAAGTGGCTTTTATTTTGGGAAGATAGTTGTTTGGTATGGGCTCTTGGGGCGAGGAGGATTAGGGCTGCGTGCATGCCTAGATGCAGAATAGGGCGTTGATGTGCTCTCTCACATCGCGGTAATCGGCTTCAGTGATCTCTTCAAAGATCTCATGCAAAAGCTGGGCAATCCGCTTGCGCAGGTTCCTTGGCAGAGCTACTGTGCTCCTTGTCCCACTAAGGCTAACATATCCGCACCACTGTGCCATGAGGGGCGGGGGGACCATTGCTGCACACAGGCAAGTGGCATAAGGGCCAGGGCGGAAGCTGCATTGTAGTAGAAGACCCTCCCTTGCTTCCCAGTTACCCTCAGCAGCAAGATATCTTCCAGGACTAACTCATCCTGTGGAAAATGTGGAGACAGTGTTCCGTATAGGGCCCCCCTGCTGCTGTTGGCTCTCCCCCAGGCACAAAACCATCCCCAGAGGACACTATGGCCCTGAAACAATCATTCCCCCTTGCCCCTGTGCTTACTCACCATTTTGGGGCTCCTGTGCGTTATGTGCGCTCGTTTTGAGACCGGTACTTTCTGCTATTGCGTACACTGTACTGGTCTTTAAGTACGGCCGAATCATTGCTCTGTACAGTGTGAACAATGCTGCCTCTGTTAAGTGTTGCAGTTTGGCTTTACAGATGCAACCTTGAGATCCCAGCTGTCCTTGTTATCAATGGCCAAAAGACTACAAAGAATCAGAAAGTGTACCAAAGAGGACCTGCTGCATGAAATCATGCAGCGGTCCCTTACTGAAAATCAAAAAGTACAGGAGCAGCGGGAGACTGATAGGAGGCTCCGCCAGCAGAATGCAGATTGCTGACACCAAAGCCCGGAGCGTCTCATAAGCATTATGGAGCGCCAAGTGGACTCGATACAGGCACTCGGACCAGATCGGCGCCTCCCCCCCACCCGCAGCTCTTGTCTCAAAAATCTTTCCCTTGTGCCCCCATGTCATCACGAACCCACTTCCCCCAACATCTGGTTTCTTACCGCCACCAGCTGCCTCCAACCCCTGTAGCTTCACTACCCAGCCCTGCAAACTATGACCCTTACCCACTGCACTCAACCCCCATCACCATGCATTTTAGCCAGCCTGAAGTGCCGCACTCATTGTGCGGCACTCCAGACAGGAAGGTTGAATATGATAACAAGACGTATGAAAATCTGTGATTGTCCCATTCCCCACCCCGCCCCCTTCCCTCCTCCCACACAGCACAGATGTGTCATGCCCTTTCTGTTTCCACAGCAGTTGTGTTTCTTTTCAATAAATGAATTTTTTGGCTTTGAAAACATTCTTTATTGCATTAAGTAAAAGATACTGTAGCCCAGGACACGGCAAGTCAGTGCATCATACGTAGCAAACACAGATGCCTACTAGCATTGGAGCCACTGCACTTCACTCCCTTGCAGGGCACCGGACATTACTGGTGGCTTCCAGCCTCAAATTGCTCCCTCAAGGCATCCCTAATCCTTACAGCCCCGAGCTGGGCCCCTCTAATAGCCCTGCTCTCTAGCTGTTCAAATTCAGCCTCCAGGTGTTGAACCTCCATGGTCTATGCCTGAGTGAAGCTTTCATCCTTCCCTGCACAAATGTTATGGAGGGTACAGAACGAGGCTATAACTGTGGGGATGTTGTCATCGGCCAGGTCCAGCTTCCCATACAGACAGTGCCAGCGGCCCTTTAAATGGCCAAAAGCACACTCCACAGTCATTCTGCACAGACTCAGTCTGTTGTTGAAATGTTCCTTGCTGCTATCAAGGCTCCCTGTGTAGATTTTCATGAGCCACGGCATTAAAGGGTAAGCGGGGTCTCCAAGGATCACAATGGGCATTTTGACTTCCCCTATGGTGATCTTCTGGTCTGGAAAGAAAGCCCTGGCTTGCAGCTTCCTGAACAGGCCAGTGATCCGAAAGATGCATGCATCATGCACCTTTCCAGACCAGCCTGCATTAATGTCCATGAAATGCCCACGGTGATCCACAAGTGCCTGGAGAACCATAGAGAAATACCCCTTCCTATTTATGTACTTGGAGGCTAGGTGGGCAGGTGCCAGAATTGGAATATGCGTCCCATCTATCACCATCTATCACCCCTCTGCAGTTAGGGAAACTTTCCCACTCTGAATTGGTTAGTGATTGATTGGTAGCTGTCTGGAATTGCCAGCTTCCAGATTGCAATAGGTACCCACTTCTCCACCGTCAGGGCAGCTCTCAAACTCGTGTCCTTGCGCCGCAGGGTGGGGGCGAGCTCAGCACACAGTCCCATGAATGTGGCTTTCCTCATCCGAAAGTTCTGTAGCCACTGCTCGTCATCTCAGACTTGCATGACGATGTGATCCCACCACTCAGTGCTTGTTTCCTGAGCCCAAAAGCAGCGTTCCACTTGTGATGAGTTGAATCACAGAAACCCCCTGGGAGCTGCTACCTGTTGTGCCAAGACTACTTCTGCCCCTGCTTTCCTGCACTGGCAGCTTAGGACTTCCGTGCCCTGCCCGGTTTGAGTCAGACCCGCTAGCCTGCTGTAAACCCAGACCCAGGTCTGAACCACGTCCCCTAACATCTGTAGGCTTACCTGAAAGCAGCTTACAGAAGTGTTCTTGTCTTTAACACTCAGATGCCCAACTCCCAGTGGGGTCTAAACCCAAATAAATCCGTTTTACTCATAAATTATTCGCCCTCTATAACACTCATAGAGAGATATGCACAGCTGTTTGCCCCCCTTCCCCACAAGTATTAATACATACTCTGAGCTAATTAATAAGTAAAAAGTGTTTTTATTAAACACAGAAAGTAGAATTTATGTGGTTTCAAGTAGTAACAGACAGAACAAAATGAATTACCAAGTAAAATAAAATAAAACACGCAAGTCTATGTCTAATACAGTAAGAAACTGAATACAGATAAGTTCTCCCCCAGAGAGATATTTCAATAAGTCTCTTTCACAGACTGGACATCTTCCTAGTCTGGGCACAGTCCTTTCCTCTGGTACAGCCCTTGTTCCAGCTCAGGTGGTAGCTAGGGGATTTCTCATGACTGCAGCCTCCTTTGTTCTGTTCCACCCATTTATATATCTTTTGCATAAGGTGGGAATCCTTTGTCCCTCTGGGTTCTTCCCCCCCCCCCAATGGAAAAGCACTAGGTTAAAGATGGATTCCAGTTCAGGTGACATGATCACATGTCACTGTAAGACTTCATTACCCACTTGCCAGCACACACGTATACAGGAAGATTTACAGGTAAAACAGAGCCATCTGCAGTCAATTGTCCTGGTAAATGGGAGTCATCAAGATTCCAAACCACCATTAATGGCCCACACGTTGCATAATTACAATAGGCCCTCAGAGTTATATTTCATATTTCTAGTTTCAGATACAAGAGTAGTACTTTTATACAAATAGGATGATCACACTCAGTAGATTATAAGCTTTGTAATGATACCTTACAAGAGACCTTTTGCATGAAGCACATACCAGTTACATTAGCATATTTTCATAAAATCATATAGAGTGCAACGTCACACCACTGTGGTAAGCATGTCTGCGAACGCCACAAGCAATCTCGTGCCATATGCGTTATGCGAGTCGATATCATTGTTGGACTCCTAACTGTCAGTTTGTAGCTTAAGGAGTAACTTGACTGCAATTCGTGACGTGCTGACGAGACCCATCAGCACATTCCTCACAAGTTCAGGATCCATTCCCACAGACCGAAAGGGAAGACAGAGTGCGCAGTACAAAAATTGTTGAAAGATGGCACCAAATGTGGATGGAAGCACAGGGATTGCTGGGATTCGAAACAATCCATCATGAGGCATTGGGACAGGACCAGAATGCCCCGCACCCCCCACCCCTTCCCATAAGCCACAGTGCCAGAATGGGAAGAGGCGCTCTGTAGGATAGCTGCCCATAATGCACCACTCCCAATGCCGCTGCAAGTGCCACAAATGTGTCCACGCCACTGCACTTGCAGCTGAAAGTGTGAACACATGGCAGCTCTTTCCCTGCTGCGGTCTCCAAAGCGCTCTACATCTGCAAGTGTAGCCATGCTCTAAGGCTTCCAATCCATGTGCTGGGCAGCTTGTGTTTGAAACAAAGGAAGCACCGACCACATGGCAAAAGACTATAAAAGGCAACTGCATCGTCTCCATTTTGTCTTCAGTCCTGCTTCTTACCTCTGGAGGAAGGAACCTCGCTACAAACTGAAGCTCTGAACAATGGACTGAATGACCTATCCAAGCTGTGGATGTACTCCAGAGACTTGACTTAAGCCAGCAGTTTATTCCATCACTGCTACAAGCCTGAACCAAGAATTTTGCCATTACTATATGTAATGATTTTTTTAATGAATCCTTCAAAAGACCACCCTTATCTAAAATACACATTTTAATTTTAATTACTATTGTAAAACAAAACTTGCTTCCAAAGTCTTCCTGTCCTTTCTGTCCATCCCTTTCTCCCCTCCCCCAGCCCCTCACCCCCCCCACCATTGAAGAGAGCCCTTAAAGGAACAACACCCCTTTCCTTTCAGATATCTGGACAAAGAGTTTCCTTTTTTTACTTCTCACTATCTGATGAACTAGTTTTAAGAGAACACTCCAGCAAAATCAGTACCTAGCAAGATATAAAATCCTTTGTTATGCCTAAAATCTTTGGAAACATATTTTTTAAAGTTGGTGAAATTTCATAAACATGTCTATTGTTATGGAGATCACACAAAGTAAATTAGTGTTCCCTTTTTCTAAAAGCAATGAACATACTAAACCTCTGTGACTGATTAATTTAAAATAATGTCTTTGTTTCAGCGAGTTAAATATGTAGTAATCTGGAATAATTACTCTATGAAGGTTTAAGAGTACATTTAAAATGTAAAATCAGCTTAGAAATACTGATTAAGAAAATGTAAAACAGAGAAGAGCTGCATCATGTATTCCATAATATTTAATGTTGTATTCAGCAAGACAGCTGACTCGCCCTTACCAGAAAGTTTTTGCAAATAAATCTCTGACAAACTTCAGGGCATATCAAAAAACCTGTGACTGACGTTTTTTATTCCCAAATTTAGTGCTTTTAATTAGGTACCTTCTGCATGTCCAGTCTTCACCATCTGGCACGCAGTGGAAAACATGCTCCAGGAATCAATCAGGACACGGAGCCTGCAATGTCTGCTCTGCAAAAATCCTGGACATTTCCTCTTATTTAAAAAATCCGTCCAGACCAAGGGTGGGGATCAAAACAGAGGAAATGTCTGGGAAAAACTGGACGTATGGTAACCCTAGCCAAAGCCAAAGTCCACTCCAGTTCTGCCTCCTTCACTATTTTTAAGAGGGGAGCAAAAAATAGTGTCAAACTAAGCCTTAATTCTTCAAAGAAACTGAAGCAATGTGTTTAATCAATCAATCAATCAATCTCTACACTGGATCAATAATTAAGTGACCTAGAAGACTAAAGCAGAGATGCTACCATTATAAGAGAGGACCAACTCCTAAAATCCTTCCTTGAGACCAGAGCGTACCCTTTGCACTTGGATCACAAAGGAGCTGGCTGTCTCCCTGGCACCATCTCCCATTTTCCATGGACATCTCAGCAGGCCACATGTGGCATCAGGATGAGGACTTGCATTGAGCCAGTGTGCAGGGTACCAGTGTCTCTTCCCAAGCTGCCTTGGCTGCTCCAGAATCTCAGCCTTCATTAGAAAACCTGATAAGTCACTAGCTGTTCTGCTTGTAAAGAATGCTTCAGAAATGTGCCCCAAGTGTAACCAGTGCAGCAGTGTCTGCCTGAGAGATGTGGATTGCCCCATTCACGTCAGCAAAATATTCATGCAGCTGCCAGTGTAAATGGCAACATTGTGAGTTATTTCATTAGCCCGGAAAGCCGGTAAGAAAGGAGAGGCGGGTTCACAGATCTGCCCAGTCTACTGTCACGATGCCCCGTTTTGGCAGCACACATGGGCACAGCTTGGCAGAGCATCGCCATTATAGTCTTTTTCCCAGTTTGACCCCTGCCCACGGTTCATGCAGGTTGAGAGGGTGGGAAATGGGAAGGCCTCTGCTGAATGGGAACAGGCCAGGGCAAGGCTGGAGTTATGCAGAGGAACCCTTTTTATGGCGGGAAGGAGGGCTTACAGGAGCAGCAGCAGACAAGGGAGTACAATGTAACCGTGCCTTAGTGGGTCACAGCTGAGAATGCCAAATTCAGGACGAACTGCTGAGAAATAGGGCAAACACAACCCAGAACTGGTGGTTATTCTTTTATAAGAGATACCAAACCAGCCACAAAAGTGAACTTCTGTTTCACCACACTGGCTAACAAGAAAACATAAAGGCAGTTTCCTCAGGCATTCCAGTTCTTATATCACCACCAAAAACACTGGATTCAGAGATGAGTCGTTCTTTACAACCAGTCTCATCAAATAATAGGTTCTTCTGATCCCAAAGGACTAGCCACACACCCAGGTCAATGTATAACTTAGATCTTACCCAAAAACATGCTGATGACAATCCTTTAGTATCTAAAATCTAAAGGTTTATTTATAGAAAGAAAGAAAGAAAGAAAGAAAGAAAGAAAGAAAGAAAGAAAGTTAAAATTGGTTAAAGGAATCAATTACATACAGTAAAAAACGATATGTCTGAAGCATTTAAGGCTAAAGATGATTGCGCATCTAAAAATCCATGCAAGGATTTTTTAGAGATGTGATTTTATAATCTTCACCAACTCACTAATGAAATATTTTTAAAGCAAATTTTAAACTAAGGTCCTGTGGACTAACATGTTCTGTGTAAATATTACGGTAATGCACAGCTGTTTTTGTCAGTAAATTCAGAAACTGGCAGTATATACCTGGGGGTTGGCAAATGCCTGTTAAATGGCTTCATTACCACTTGAGAGGCTCTTTAACAGTTTCAATGTTGTGCTAATAGGTCTGGCAGGTTGGAGGCTTTTTCACTTTTAAGTTACTTAGATCCCTGCAAGGACAACAAGACTCCATTCTGGGGGTCAGGAGGTGAATCCATCCCTCAGTGGTGGGCAGGTGCTGGGTGGAAATGCTGCTGGTTCCAGGTGCTCTTAATTCCCCGATTCCTTGGGGAATTTGAGTCTCTGACAGGTTCTCGTTCCCTTGCAGCAGGAGGACGTCAGGGCCAAAGTGATGCACCAGCTCCGCATCATCTGGCACTTGCACCAGGTGCCTGAGGCACTGCAGGGGCTGTGCCTCTGAGTCCACCAGCAACTCCCGCTCCCTGCTGCAGGTACTGCTCTGGCTCACTGTAAATGGGGAGCTAGTGGAAGGGGAAATGGAGCCCCCTGGCACTCACTAAAAGGGAAAGTGGTGGATTCTCCATCTCTTGATGTCATTGAATGAAGACTAGATGCCTTTCTGGAATGTGTTTGCTGAAAAAGTAACTATTGTGCTATACAGGAAGCCTGTGATATTCAGGGGGTTAGATTAGATGCTCTAAAGGTCTCTTCTGGCCATAAAGTCTACTAATTTCGGAAAAACTGAGTGTAGCATTGGGAGCAGCCTCTGATGTTTTACTGTCTAGCCGACTTGCTTCCTAGAATGAACACGCATTGAGTGGGGTGATCCACGGGGAATAGCTCAAACCTTCAATATGTCTGGCCAGCAGCAGGACATTAGCACTTCAGGGGCGGGGTGTGTGTGGCAGTGACATCACAAAGGCCTTTTGCAGGACCTCAGCCTATTGGTCAAAGGTGGTGGGGAGGTGGTGACCTCACAGAGAGATGCTGACATCAGCCAGGCAGGACAGGGGTGCAGGGCCAGGGAAACCTCAGAGACCCCTGTGGCTTTGCTTCAGCAAGTCTCCTTCTCGAGGTCTCTCTTTGAGGACTGAGAGAGTATTAGGGTTCACGTACATGAGCGCGAGGAGGAGCCTTTTTCGAGTTTTCTCCTTTCCTTTAACTGATTTTACTAAAAAACAGACATCCCTGTTGAGAAGGTAAGAGCCTCCGAGAGGTTTGGAACCTGTTCAGTCTGATCCATCTGGTGCCAGATGAATTTTAGGCATGGAAAAGACTAGTTTGAGGTGGCAGAATTTTATTCCCCCCCTGGGATTTTGTCCCGTAGAATCACTGGGGACATTAGGGTTTGTCCTTTTTGTTTTACCTTTTCCTCCATCCCTCCTTCCTTTCCCTTCATCTCTAACTTCTTTTGTCCTTTCTCCTGTTCCCCTCCCATCACCAGGAGGTAGGTAGGTAGGTGTGTGTGTGTGTGTGTGTGTGTGTGTGTGTGTGTGTTGCTGTGGGTGCTCTGCATCTCCCATTGTGGGAGGTCCATCCAAAAATGTTGGGCTGAAATAGTGCTCGGACAGTGATCCTCACTGTTGACCTGGGCCATCCTTTGGGCTCTCTGGTGAGAACTCTCAGCCTCTCGCCCCTCAGTCTCTACCCTGATTGGCTGAGCAAGGGGTTATTGACAGGGAGGAGACTCAGGTTCTTGTTGTTCTCTTTTAAGACCAAGTAAATAAGTCATAACCAGTCATATGGTTCATGAACTGTTTTGGTCTGGAGCTCATTTGAGAGTCCCTGCAGCAGCCACCTGTGGGAGCCTGCAGGAAGGGTCAGAACAGGGATAGGAAGAGCTGGGAGGGTGGACACTAAGACCCAATGGTGCCCCAAATTTTCAAGTGCCCTACACAGCTGCATATTCTGCATATGTCTAAGGATGGCCCTAATTCCAAGGTCTTGAGCCATAACAGAACAGGTCTTTCTGCTACTTATTACAAACTTTACCAGAGCGTCTGAACTCTTAGAAGGTCACTTTTCACAGGTGTGTGACCTTCAGAGACAGACCTAAACAAGCTGAGCTTCCAAGGCCTCTTGCCACTTTCCCAGCTCCTGCACACAGAGGGCAGGAACTTCCAGTGATGAAGACAGCAGGACCGTTTCCCACCTCAGGAGTGCCAGGTTCTCCTTTATGGGTGGGAGGAGAACGGCAGGCCTTTCTTTTGTCGGGTGAATGCAGACAATAGAGCTGAGTGTCACATACCCTTCTTCTGCCAGCCTGTAGAAGCAAGGTAGTCTGGGTTACAAGTCAAGGGGAAGCTCCAGAGGGAAGCCATATTTGAAAGGAGTAGCAGAAAGACTCAGGAGATTATATTGGCTCTAGTGATGGGGTGTACCTTCATGGGCCCCTGCTGGAGGCTCCACTGCTTCGCTACACCCCGACCTGGGAAACAACTTTCTAAGAGTTAAAGAGACCAGCACTTGGGCACTTGGAGTTAAAGAGCAGCACTGGAGAGGCAATTTTGGTCTTTCAGCAGCCATAAGGGCTGGAGATCAGCAAAAGCTGGTCAAGGCCCAGCAGGCTGAGATAAAAATAGCTGCCTTCCAGTAGCAAGGCAATTCTGGAAGCATAGAGATGGGATGCTCCCTACGCTGTAGTCAAAGGGCTTATTTCAGGCCACAATCAGCAGCAGGAGTTCAAGAAGAACCCAGCTGATTTTATTCTAGAAAGGGAATTAAGCCCCACAAGGGAAGGAAACTGCTATTCATCTATAACTGGCCCTGAAGGATAAGGAACTTCTATTTATTATACCCTGGAAGAGGTTTGGAGTGTATGACTCAACCAGAGGGCTGAACCACAGAAGACTCACAGAGGTTGACTGACAGCCTGCAGAGGGTGCTGAGAGCAGCAGAGAGTGGAAGCTCTGCGCTCAACCACCAGGGGGCACTCAAGGAGGTGAGTGCAACTCAGCATAGCGTCATTACCGCATCACTGAAATTAGGGGGCCTGGGAGGGGCCTGTTTATTAACTGAACCTGAAAAACCCCCAGTTGTATGGACTCATAATATTATCAGTGCAGTTGTATATTAAAATATATAACAAAGTTATTGTATTTGTGCAGCAGGAGAACTGGAAATTGTGCATTGTTTTTAGAAAGTTTTTTTGTAGCTTTCCAATGGCCAAATGAATCAGTGTTTTGTTTTAGAATAACTACAGGCCGGGGTTTAAGGCCCAAGTTTGAACCAAGTTCCTTGTGTCACAAACGTAATCAGATTTTTATAAAAATCTGAGTGAAATCTGAGACAGACTTGCACTGGATGAAATTCACCTGTGTTGAGAAGGGATTTCTGTAACGTGTAAGCCTTTCGCTGCCCAGAGCAGGGGAGAGCTACAGACACAGCAGCCACTCATTGGCCATCTCCA
The DNA here is from genome assembly GCF_013100865.1 of Trachemys scripta elegans. NCBI lineage: Eukaryota > Metazoa > Chordata > Testudines > Emydidae > Trachemys > Trachemys scripta. The sequence continues at coordinate 19,457,301 of NC_048300.1, forward strand.
GTGCACAATTACAATTTAAAAGCAAGTGGAGCCCTGCCCCCTGGTGCTTACAATCTAAACAGACAAAGGGTGGGAGGGGAAACAAAGAATCAGGGAGCAGAACTGACTGGCCCAAGCTCACAGTGCAGGAAAGCAGTGGCGATGGGAACAGAACCCACTAAACCACGTTGCCTCTCGGAGACAGGGGTCTCCATGGTGGTGCTGTTTGGTTCAGGGCAGAGGCACCAGTAAGGGTGGGCCAGGGTTGGGGTCTTAGTTTATGCAGATTCAGTGGTTCCGTCACATTATGTAAGTAGGGCAAAAGGCTGCAGCTGCTAACTCCAGTTGGAGTAGGTGTTTTGTGGGGGCTGTGCAACTACTTACCTGTACATTCAATAAAACCTGAAGGGACCTTGTATTCAGTTTGAAATCTGGATTATTTAAAATAAATGAGATTAATGTGGTTGCAGCTGCTACATTTGCCCACTGCATGTGCTTTCAACTTCTGTGCCCGAACAATCCCTTCCCCACCCATTTTTTTTACATGTTTTTCTCTCCCCTGTTGCTGGCGAAAGACACACAAACAGCAGCAGAAGCTGATCGATTGACTCAATATAGGAAATTGGGAAAGTGGCTGTACGTCAAGTGCTGTCAAGGGCATGATGCAAACAACAGGAAAATGATGTTTTCTTCTAAGCCAATTCATATGTAGTCATCTGAGTGGTGTTACTTGTAACAGTGACTAATTACGTTTCAAATAATGTGTGTGATTGTTTTTTTAAACTGCGTGCCTTTAAAAACGTATGTGATCACCAACCCCAATGGCAAACTATAGCACTTTTCCATCAACAATAACAACCATTTATTGTAAAAATCAGATTGCTTCTGACATCAGGAGAGGGCACTTTCTCATTAAACTAGATAAGTTGTGCTTATTGCCAAATGTACACTTGTCTTTGTAAAACCCAATGAATCGACATTAAAACAGAGCTAATAACATGGTAAGTTATTCATAAGATCCTTTTGTCCTACATTAAACAGTGACACGGTACATTGCCTAGTTCATTGTTATAGTACAGAGTCATATACCCTCAAATTGGGCATGAGCATGCAGACAAATTTCAGATCTTTGAATGTTCTATCCATTTTATAGGATTTTTCCTCTGTTTGGGAGCATTTTACTGCATTTGGACTTTTGATAGATCTGCTCTCTACAGTATTGCAAAGAAGACCTATAAATAAACACACAGTTCTGCATTTCCCCATTCTAATCTCTTGACCCATAAGAGGAAATAGACTTGTTTTCATGTGATTAACAGACAGAGGAACTTACGACAAGTGACACAGCTGTAGAAAAGGCAGCCCACAGGAGCCTTTATAGTCAAACACGTTGCAACTGCCAGCACTGTCAGTACTGAAAAACGGATTGGCTTGAGCATGGAGAGAGAACCAAAGCGAATAAGAGAAGGCTATCTGGTTAAGAAGGTAGGTGGGCAATTCTAAACAGGCAACGGGCAAGTGTTAGGGCTGACACCAATTGAGCAGATGGGGAAACTTAATTTTGCTTTAAAAAAAAATGTTTTCTGTATTATTTTTCATGAAAAATGCAAACAAGTGATCAACCAATTCCTCAAGCAGGGCATTAATTCAGCATTACTTACTTGTAACTATGTAGTAGCAACTGTATCGTCTCAGCCTACTGTAAAGTATGACAAACTCATTAATATGCATTTTATATGTATTAATGGAGCATTCTAAACACAGATCCAAAAAAATTTGGCTGAATGCTCATGCCCAGTTTGAGGGCATATGACTCCGTACTATGAGAATGAACTCGGTAAGGTACCATGTCATTGTTTAGTGTAAGACAAAAAGATCTTATGAACAACTTTCCATGTCATTACTTCTCTTACAGTGCTGATTTTTTGGGCTTTGCATTGGGTTTAACCTCAGGTACACCCTGAGGTTAAAAGTTTTTCTGGGAAAGTGGACTCCTTTGTTACAAAGAAAAAAAATGTAATGAAATGAACATACCCCACTGAGTCAAGTAAATGGGCTTCATGTGGGAAACTTTTTGGGGAGCCGGTGAGATTGGACCCATTCCCCACCCCAGCCTCAGCAGAGCAACTGGTCTGAAATAGCAGCTGCTGCTCCTCTGAGCAGGGATTCTTGGCCATGGGATCCACATCATAAGGGCAGACCTCTGCTAAAGTGCCCTTGCGAGATCAGACTAACTTAAAGCAGTTTATTTAAGCAACTGTGACCTCCTAAGAAACTCTGGCTAGAGGATCTCTGCCCTATGGAGCATCTCGGCTCCACAGGTCTTCAACCCAGGAGAAGAACTTGGGTCTGGTGGAGCCCCTAATCTGTGTGGGACCAGAGCTCTGCTCCTGGTGAACTGAGCTGCCTGGATGCTTCTTCTCCACCTCTCACCTTGGCTCTTTCATTTTTGTTGTAAATGTAAGAAAGTAAATACCTAAAGCAACCTTGAAGTGGCACTGTTAAAATCCTAAGGAGGCAGGGGGCCAGGTTCATTGCTGGCAGAACCAGCCTGTCATCCCCGTGGCAAAAAGTGTAGAGCAAGCTACCCATAACCCGTACTCCACCAGAGGGCCTGGAGCTGGCCAATGCAGCACACTAAGTGGGTGGGGCCAGCTGGGGAATGGGTAGGAGCAGGACACCCAGGAAATGTGCTGATCCCGTAGAAGTCCCAAGTAGTCTCCATTGGTGAGGAGTTTAGCTGCCCTTCCCTAGTGAAAGACAGCAGTGGTACTTCTGTTTGCCATGTAAGAGGTGTGCATCTCTGCCTACGGGTAGCTGCTCCTGGGAGTACAGCAGGGTGCAAATAGCACTCCCTTGCATATCGATGGGTAACTCAAGGCAAGAAAATCATTCTATTGGGCCAGTTGCCAGGGTATATCACTGCTGGTCATCATACAGTAGAACTTCAGAGTTATGAAGGCCTGGGGAATGGAGGTTGTTTGTAACTCTGAAATGTTCATAACTCTTGTTCTTTCAAAAGTTTACAGCTGACCATTGACTTAATACAGCTTTGAAACTTTACTATGTAGCAGAAAAATGCTGCTTTTAACCATCTTAATTTAAATGAAATAAGCACAGAAACAGTTTCCTGACCTTGCCAAATCTTCTTTAAAAGTTTCCCTTTATTTTTTCAGTAGTTCCTGTTTAACATAGTATTGTACAGTATTGTACAATACTGTACAGTATTTCCTTTTTTGGGGGTCTCTGCTTCCTGATTGCGTACTTCCGGTTCCAAATGAGGTGTGTGGTGGATCGGACAATTCATAACTTTGGTGTTCGTAACTCTGAGGTTCTACTGTAGTAACTTCTGCAGGAAAACAGAGAGGTTTGAGGTAGTGGGAATGTGATACTATGCTGGAGCAACCCCTGAGAATGCTCTCTCTCCTGCAACAGGGTGCTTCACCCTGATGGTGGGTAATATCGGTGTACTGGAGAGGTGGAGATGGCCATAAAGGAGAAGGCAGTTGAAATCAGTAGGACTTGTGCTGTATCCTAAAGACAGACAGTGAGAAATCTATTGTGCATCCCACAACAGAGCACCTTCAGCCAAGGAAATCGTAGCACTGGTTCACTCCTGATTTAATTTTGGGACAGCAAGCCCCCTATCTGTTTCATTTCTGACTTCTTTCTATGATCCTTTTCAGTTGGGGCTTTTCAATAATGGCCTCCTAAAAAGTGAAGGCAAATGTCTGTCCTTCCAAAGGTACAGGTGGGCCCTTCACATCCACAACCAAATGGAGGGTGTGCTCATGCCACCCTCCATTAGCCTCCGTCCCTCATTCCTTGCTATCAGCTATCAATACTGTTGTGGGCCAGAGCCTCAGCTGGCATAGCCCCATTGACGTTAGTGCCAGTTTACACCAGCCAAGGATCTGGCCCTGTATCTTTAAGTTTGGTAGTGTAGAAGTTGTGAATTTCTGTGGGTTCTACCATTCTATCAGGAGAGAATAATCATTTTCTATCATTCAGTGCTACAGATGTTAAAGAAAGGAGAAGTTCAATTAGGAGGAAGTTGCAGGAGACTGTTTTTCAAGCTGCTATTCATCTTGCAGGGATATTTGGGAAATAACCATCTTAACTGTGGTCTTTGGGTAACTGAAAGAATTCTCTTTAGTTTCAAGAGACTGTGGGCCAAATCCTGCTTGCCTTTATCACCTGAGTAGTCACAGGCAAGAAGAATTGTATCTTCTCTGTGTTTGCTGATTATGGACCTGAGTCTGATATTCTTACTCACACTAGAATATCAGGGTTAGAAGGGACCTCAGGAGGTCATCTAGTCCAACCCCCAGCTCAAAGCAGGACCAATCCCCAGACAGATTTTTACCCCAGATCCCTAAGTGGCCCCTTCAAGGACTGAACTCACAACCCTGGGTTTAGCAGGCTAATGCTCAAACCACTGAGCTATCCCTCCCTCCTGCTTGGTGTGCAAGTAGCCCCATTGTGTAAGAGGGGCAGATTTTGGTCTTTGCCAAACACTATGGTCTGCTTATAAGTAAAAGCACTGGGGTTGGTACCACTTTGAGTGAAGATATGACAGTGGACAAAAGGCTATTCAAAGTCATGGATCTTAACTTTGCATCCTAAGTTGACTCTGATTTATTCCCCTTCCAAAAAATCAGCCAGCAGGTCAATTTGGCTCTTTGTACAATCACTAAATTCTCTCCACTTATTTATATTAGCCAGAATGTGGTGGCCTGTTTCGTTCTTTTTTTGTAGATCTCTGCAGAGCCTGGACTGAAGAGAGCAGCCCACACAAGGGCTATTATATGAGCCATAGCTGTCCATACCAGGAACATGTTGCTTCTGCAGCAGAGTACTGGATGTGGAAGAAAGTCCCATTGTCAGCAGGCACAGAAAGTCCCATGATAATCAGCTCCCACCCCGCTATGGAACTTCATGTCTGATTCAGAGTACAGCAAGCTTTCTGAGGGTTAGGGTGGTCAGGGGAGGGGAGGGTGTTATGTTGGAATGCTTTGTTTTAAAAGAAATTCTTGTCCAATCCGCTGTCACAGACACACAACATTTAAATGAGGCAGCACGACATGCAGCTGTCAAATCTAATGAATCCAAATGCGCCCTCTACTCTCGGGCTCACACTGCACAAAGGAAGTGGAAGCCACCCCTGAGAGTTCCCCCGGTGCGGGTGTGATCTGTGTCTTGGGGTCTATCGGTGTCAGTGACTCAAGCTCTGCCTCAGGGCCAGACTGCACATAACAAGCTATAGTCTCCTCTTCAAAGAGACTCAAGCCAACTTTTTCAAAAGCGGCCTGTGATTTCATGCACTTAATTTTTGGGTTTCCATCTTTAGCTCTTCAGTGGGAGCTGCGGGTGCGCAGCCCATCTGAAAATCAGACCTGGGGTGTCTCAAGTTGGGTGCCCAAAGACTCAAGCATCTCTACTCTGTGGTCACTTTTGAAAAGCTGGCGAGCCATCTCTGCCAGACAACATATCCCGCAACAATGATAGGGGCCTATAAAATTCCAGGATTGATTTTTAAAGTCCATACAGCACCTGGATCTTCCACTGTGAGAGTCAATGAGAGTTTTGCCATTGATTTCAATGTACGTTACACCAGGCCCTCGATAAACATCCAAACTTCTAGTTACAAACCACACATCGTCTTTGTGCGTTGCTATTGGGAAATAGAGCTTTAAAAGCTGAAATAAAACCCTAGAGCCAAATATTCCTCTTCTTTTAATATGGTCAGGTGAAATTTCCTTTTCCGGTGATGGTTTGGGTACAACAAAAGTGACAAAATATTGCTAATGGTTAAGCAATAACCAGTGGGGCTGGGCTATCTGAATAATTCATGTCTGTTTCTGTGCAAACAACGGTTTTCTAACTGGGTGACTCAAGTCCAGCGCTTGATTTAGGTATACGATCTTCCAGAGCTGCTCAGCAGTGGTATACTCCATCAACCGCTCTGGGTATCGTGGTGTTCAGCATCTCTGAAGATCCATCCACAGAGGCCTTGATCCTGCCAGGTGCTGAACACCCTCCCTCTCACTGTCTTCAATGGGAACTGAGAGGCCCCAGAAATTTGCATTATTAATTATTATTATTACTTATTAGCTGTCTTATTGTAGCACCCAAGTGCCCTCATCGTGGACCAGAGCCCCATTGTGCTACGTACTGAACAAACACAGGACAGGAAGAGCCCCGAGGTGCTTACAATCTTGTAGCATCAAGCCTTCATTTCAGTGCCTAAACTGTAAACCAGCCAGGGGTGGAAATGTTGAATGTTGTTTAAAGTATTGCAAAAAATAGCATCTAAAGAAAGGCATTGGTCTGTGTGATAAAATCTCATGGATACAGGGAAAACATGCAGGTTGGCTTGTTGGATGCAATTTTGGAGAAGCATGTTAGTGGGATTACAGGCAGGAGGAAATAATCATTGTAGAAAGAGAACAATTCATGGATTTAAAAAGGAGAGCGTGATGGGGGTTTTGATAGATCTGCCTTGGAAGGGCATTTAAAAGTGTCTCTTTCTAGAAGGTCAAATCTTGAATGGAGAAAATGTAATATAACTGGCTTATTTGATCTAATGCAGGGAAGTATGTTTAACACCTGGAAGCCAATGTGGGTAGTGCTCCTAGACGATGGAATTGAATTCTATAAGAAGAAGATTGACAACAGTCCCAAAGGAATGATTCCCCTGAAAGGAAGCTCTATCAATAGCCCATGTCAGGATTTTGGAAAAAGGATGGTAAGTATTTTTTACAGCCACTGAATAATAATTTTATATACACCTCTACCCCGATATAACGCGACCCGATATAACACGAATTTGGATATAACGCAGTAAAGCAGTGCTCGGTTGGGGGGGGGAGGGGCTGCACACTCCAGCAGATCAAAGCAAGTTCAATATAACGCGGTTTCACCTATAACACACTAAGATTTTTTGGCTCCCAAGGACAGCGTTATATCGGGGTAGAGGTGTATATATATATATATATATACGTACAAAGAACTTTTTCATCAGTAGATCTCAAAGAACTTTACAGTCTTTAGCCTCACAAACCTGCTGTGAAGTAGGGCAGTGATGTTATCCCCATTTTACAGATGGGGAACTGAGGCACAGAGAAGTTAAGTGACATGTCCAAAGTCACACAGGAAGTCTGTGGTGGAGCAGGGAATTGAACCCAGTCTAGGACTAGGCTAGTGTTCTAACAACTGGGCCTTCCCTCCTCCCTAGATGGCTGACAAAATATTTAATGATATTCCTTTCGGCAATAAAATGTTACAAAGCTATGTTATTTTGCCTGTGATTTTGTCACATCTCACAAGCTAGTTAAGCAGGGTTGGGCCTGCTCAGTATATGAATGGGAGATGTTAGAGGAAAACTCAGGATGCTGCAAGAAGTAATGCTGGTGATTCAGTAAATGGTGGTCTGAATGTGTACTGAAGTGGTGCTGAAACATAGGCTGCGTCTACACTACAAGCTAGAGGTATGATTCCCCTGCTCATGTCCACGTACAAGCCCACCTGAAACCGGTGGGCATGTACTCTGCTCAGCTGTGCTTCTGCTGCTGCTACCCATGCTACCACGGCAACACTGCTATTTACGCTTGTGATAGCTCGATGCGTGTATGAGCAGGCGAATCACCCCCCCACCCCCCACCCCCAGCTTGTAATGTAGGTGTAGCCTTATAGTGAAGGGGGCATTCTGCTGCTGGAGGTGTCGCCTCTCTGACTGAATGTGAAACAAGTCTCCAGGAGCTATAAAATACCCCAAGGGTCTTTTTTAAGAGCAGGGGTATTATAAATGAATTATTGCTAAAGAGACATGGCTGATACACCAGCTACCTGAAACAGAAGGGAGAGAAAGGGGTTTTTCCTCATGGGTAGAGATGTGATTTGGGTGCCTGTGAGAAGCAGTGATTGTGAACTCTCCACCTTCCAGTATAATTGTTTGAGAAGTCATCTTTTCTGCTGTTTGTCCCCAAAGGTTTGCCATTCGTGCACTATGGTTAGTGACAGACTGAATTTTTAATTGGCTTTAGCTGCATCACCTGCTTTTCAAATAGGGGATAAAGCCACAGTCTGAAAATGTACTAATTGGTTGCACATGTGACTAGAGAACAGGATGGGAGTGTTAGAAAAGATCTAAATTAATTAGTAAGCATCAGAGAGAAGAGAAAATCATGGATCCTCGCATGTATGGCTTTTTAATGGTTAGTTCTGCTGCTTTGAATCTGTGTTTTTGGATTAGCACTAACATTTTCTCCATTGGCACAACTCCACATCCTCTACCAGGAGGTACTGAAATGGTGAGTTATAGCTCACCAGGGAAACTGGGTTCATGCCCAGTGCAGATGTTATAGTGCCATGCTAGAAGCTACATGTCTCTCCTGCTTTAGGGATATACATGTTTGCAGAATGAATGGTGTGTTTAGGGCCAGATCCAAAGGCCACTGAAGTCAAAGGGAATCTTTCCACTGATTTCCCTGGGCTTCGGATCAGGCCCTCAGTGATAGTAAGCATACTGCCTGGATTTCATCTGCTATGTCCAAAAAGCACGAGTCCTATCATTGCATGGATAGCCCTTGAGGTTTTTACTCAATTTGTTTCTCAGTCCTTCCTCTGGCAAAGCCCTAGTCTAGTCACTGATAGTTTGCCTAAGAGAGAATGGAAGAAAAATTAGTGAGGATTTGGGCCGTTGTACATAAAATGTCCTGGACAGGACCTGATCCAAAGCCTGCTGAAGTCAGTGGGATTCTTTCCATTGACTTCAGTGGTCTGTAGATCAGTTCCTGGCCCCTAAATCAGCCAGAGCCTGTGGTAGCTTTGCAGAGCAGCTCACAGAGGACATCCCATGATGAAATCTGACACTATTCAAATAGCTAAATAAACAACAAAGGGCCAGATTGCACACCCTTTACTCACAAGAGCAGTCCCAGCTTACCAATATGATCAAAAGTTAATCATCTGGCTATAAACACTTAGCTCTCTCTCATTTTGGAGAACGTGCATTTTGTAGCTTTATTATCCATAAAAAGAATTGGACTAGCCCTGAGTTTCCTCTCCAATATTTCATCCTTTGCCTAATTCCAATTGGCTACATGCATTTATATTTTCTGTGTGAATCATCCTCGTGCATAGTGGCTGATGACTTTGCTTGCATCCACTCACTTCAGACAGCTCAGACAGCTTAAAAATACTTTGGGGGATTCAGGGACAACCAAACTGCTGTAAGTAATGGAATGAGTTTATTCTGATTCCCAACTTATACCAACTTCAAGTCAAGTTCTGTTCAGTAGGGCCCGATTCAGAACAGCACATAAGCATGTGCTTAAGGGTAGGCAGGTGCTTATGTCTCAGGGACTCCTATTCAGCTGTTCTGAATAGACAGGCTTTCCCAAATCAGTGCCTAGAAAGATGAAATCCATTGATTAACCTCAGTAGCTTAGCAGCACACTTTCTTTTTTTCAGTTTATTGATTCTTTATTGGCATTTGCCAATATGTGAAAGGAAAAATCTGTCCTGAATGGGGATTTACCATGTGCTTTGAGATTTTATATCATAGAAGTATGAAATTGTAGGACTGGAAGGGACCTCGAGAGGTCATCTAGTCCAGTCCCCTGCACTCATGGCAGAACTAAATATTATCTAGACCAGTGGTTCTCAACCTGGGATCTGGGATCCCTGGGGGCCCACAAGCAGGTTTCAGGGGGTCTGCCACGCATGGCCAGTATGAGACTCTCTAGGGGCCAGGGCAGAAAGCCAAAGCCCCACTAGGCGGGAATGTACCATGGGGCCCTGAGCCCCACTACCACGGCTGAAGCTGAAGCCTGAGCAACTTAACTTCTCCGTGTCCTCTGTGATGTGGGGCTGCAGGCAACTTCCCTGCTTGCTACCCCCTAATGCCGGCCCTGACTTCTATATGCAGAAAAACAGTGGCTGTGGCACAGCTGGGCCATGGAGGTTTTATAGCATGTTCGGGGGGGGGGGGGGGGGGGGGGCTCAGAAAGAAAAAGGTTGAGAACCCCAGATCTAGGCCATCCCAGGTACTCATTCACCATTATTGACAATCCTGGTTTATTGGCACATTGTTTCTTATAGTGGTGCTATCTCTGCTGTTTCTCTTCTTTCAAAGTTATATCAAATTTTTCTTCATTGCTTTCTTATGAGAGGCCTTACCTCTACTGACAATCTGGGAAATATTTTTTTCATCCTCCTTCATACTTTATACACTGGAGTAGAAAATGTCTCTGTTTCAAACTCTCCGCTGTTTAATTGATTGAACAGCTGTTCCTCTCTGGGATGACACCGGGTACATTGAGTCTCCTAGCTTTCTCCTCCAGGTTATGGTAATTCATTCTCTATTTGGTAAGAGCCTGCCTTAACTTGGTATGTTATACTGTGGGCGCTAATTTGCTAGCGTGGCTTTTGCAAACAGGGATCTGTAGCAGTCTAGCTTGTTGTTATTTTTGACATGTACTGTATATTGCTGTTGGGATGTGGCTGTTTGTTCCACTGCTCTGGAGGTGAGTACTTTGAGACCTGGGAGTGATGTCATATAGGAGAGGATAATGTTTTTGTTTGGATTTAGGGCTTGTCTACACTTGAAATGCAACAGCGGCACTGCTGCAGCCCTTCAGTGTAGACATTACCTACGCCGATGGGAGGGAGTCTCCCGTCAGTGTAGGTAATCCACCTTCCCGAGAGGCAGCAGCTAGGTCGTTTACACGTGTAGATTTCAGTGGACTACATTGGTAGATGTGGATTTATTATAGCATTTACTATAGTATATTAATTTCATTTCAGTGGATTCACTGCACTTAGCGGTTAGATGTGCAGTTTTCAGTCTGTACTTTTCTTTTCGAAGGCACCCAGTACTGCCTGCTCATTAATGTAACATAGTTTCATGTAGATGGTTATTAATAAATCCGATTGAGCACCCATTGTATTTACTCTGTAATTAAATTATGGGAAACCAGATTTTAGAGGAAATAGAAACCTTGCATGACTGATGAAATACCTACAGAATATTGCTGGATAACCATCAGGTTAATATCTCTTGGGAACATTGACCGGAATAAATATTTAAATTGATCAATTAAACAATCCACTCTTGAGTTTTTTCAAACTGATGTTATTACTTCTACCTAACTGTGCTGTAAGGAGATCTATTCTCCCTTTGATGTGACACCTAAGTAACTATATAGTAACTGCATTAAAAATTAGCCCTACATGTTCCTAAAGGCAGATAAAAGTCTAGGGCAAAAACTGCTTTTGTTGTTACTGAGCTATTCACGGTGGGGAGTGTGAAACGAGGCTGGCTGTGTAGAAGGTCCCCGGGCAATCCTGCCTGCGCAGGCTCAGGGGAATATGTTCTGTTGCACATCTTTCTGCTCCTTTCAAAAGGCACCATGGTTCTACTACCCCATTATTTCCTGCTAATAGTACATAATATTGAAGGTCAGGACCTAATAATTCCTTATGGCAGCAAACGATGGGCCTGATCCAAAGCCCACTGACACAAATGGGAATCTCCCCATTGAGGTCGATGTGCTCGAGATAAGGCCCTATGTGTCTTGGGGCTGTGATGCGCTGGTGGGCATGCTAGACAAACCCTCCATCTGGTACTCAAAGGAGTGTTAGTCTGGAATCTTCTCCAGCTACTTTATAGATGCACAGGGTGGTGGGGAAGGATTTCTCTGCACCTATAACATAGCTATAGCACCTGGCTAGTTATGTCAGTACTACATAACCTAGCTCTGGTAAGAATGTCAGGAATGCTCAGTCTATAACAATACAAGGAGCTGATTACTTGCACTGTCTGCTTAGCTATCTCTTCAGAGTGTTTCTGCTTTAATCATGTGTTCAGGACACTAGACTTAGCTCCTGCTAAGGGAGGCTGTACAGTTTGTTGATGCTGGTGTAATTGTAACCCACTGGTTCCATAAAGACGCCTTTCAAAATCCTTATTCTTGTTATAGTTTGTCTTCAAGCTCACCACAGCCAAACAGCAGGACCATTTTTTCCAAGCCGCCTACCTTGAGGAGAGAGACGCCTGGGTGCGGGATATCAAGAAGGCTATTCAATGCATCGAAGGAGGCCAAAGGTTCGCCAGAAAATCCACCAGAAAGTCCATCAGGCTGCCTGAAACAATCAATCTGAGGTCTGGTATAATGCCTCTCTTCCTCCATTCCCTTCCGTCAGCGGGGAGTAGACAGTAGAGTCAGATAAAGGAACATCAGCCTGAGCTCTTTGGAAGGGATTCACTACCATGTAGGCAAGGCTGGTCTTCTGTCTCCCTGACCCGCAACTGTAATCACTGAAGACCACCTCCTAGGCAATAGGGCTCACTGGAGGGTCATTTCTAAATCATAATGAGACTAAAACATATGTACAGTAGTCAGTGAAAAGTAAGTAACATGCACATGTAGCATCCCAAAGCAATGCTAAAACCTTTCCAGGGACTAGGATGCACGGCAAGCAGCTCTATTTTGCATGCTGCAATGCGAGATCGAAAGCTGATTTCAAATAAAATGAATTACACTTGCCTGACGGGTCAAGTAACGATAGAATTAACAAGGACCACAGAGTTGTCAAGTTTACAGCTGTAGGCATCAGCTCAGCAAAGCCTAGAAAAGGAGTCTAGGGGATAGAATGTAATGGTCCGTCATAGTTTTTCCATTATTAAAATAGACCATAACTTTGAAAATAATTTATTAATATTATTTACATTGTCTAGCACAGGGGTCAGCAACCTCTGGCATGCAGCTCGCCAGGGTAAGCGCCCTGGCGGGCCGGGCTGGTTTGTTTACCTGCTGCGTCTTCAGGTTTGGCCGATCGTGGCTCCCACTGGCCACAGTTCGCTGCTCCAGGCCAATGGGAGCTGCGGGAAGCGGCGCGGGCCGAGGGATGTGCTGGCCATGGCTTCCCGCAGCCCCCATTGGCCTGCAGCGGCGAACCGCACCAGTGGGAGCCGCAATCAGCCAAACCTGCGGACGCGGCGGGTAAACAAACTGGCCCGGCCCACCAGGGTGCTTACCCTGGTGAGCCGCGTGCCAGAGGTTGCTGACCCCTGGTCTAGCACCTAGCCCCCTGAATCAGGTCCGGGGCCATTGCGCTAGGCTCTGTAACACACAGAGTAAATGACAGTCTCTGCCCTAAAGAACTTACAAATGAAAGGGTGAAATCTTGGCCCTTTTGAAGTCAATGACAAAACTCCCGTTGATGTCAATGGCCCCTAAAACACAAGATGTAGTAGGTGGGTGACCCAAACAAGTGTGCAGCGGGACGGGGAAGGGGAAGATGGGATAATGATCATAAAAATAATAATAATTAAAGGATGTATTTAGATTTGTTTATTACTCATAACTTTTAGGCTCATATTTTTACAAGCGGCCAGTGGCTTTATGTGCCTTGTTTTTTGGGAACCCAACTTGGAGACACTTTGAAGGGGCCCAATTTTCAGAAAGTGCTGCGCACCTGCCAGCTGAAAATCAGGCATCTTTCAAGGTGTTTCAGCAATGGAGGCACTCAAAATCACTAGTCACTTTTAAAAATCTTGGCTTTAAATGAATCTGCTGGCTTAGCCAGGCTGCCACTGATTTGGGCTCTAGTAATGTGCTCTGTGCCTGCTGCTGAATACCAGCCGCTGAGTTCATTTATACGTGTATGTTGCATTATGGGCCTTTGCAAACGCTGATTAAGAGTGCAGCATAATGTACTGCGGTAGCCTACATGCCTCTGAACTGTGAGGATGGCACTTGGCTTGTGATAAGTTAAAGATGGGTAGGGAATTGTCACGGCAGGGGACAAGGAAGAAGGAGGTGCTTTGCACTGGTGGAAGAGGGAGCCACTTCCAGGAAAGGAGAAAGCCAGAGGCAGCAGAGGTGCAAAAAGAACTGGAGTAATAGGAATAGAGGACAGGGAGAGGAGAGGAGATGGTGACTAGATATTCCTCTGGCCAGTTCCACTGCAACTGGGGCAAAACTCAAATTCCATTGAAATTAGCCGAGACATGGGGACTGCACTACAAAAGCAGGAAAATTCCAGTAAACCTTATTTTCTGATCAACCTAATCATGGAATATTTCATATGGTCTGTTTTACATGCCCTAGCAGATTAATTAAGCTCTAGCAGCTGATGATGATTGAGAGAGTAAGACATAGGAAAAAGGAAGGAGTTTCTGCATCTCTGGTTTCTTGCTTATTCATCTCCCTGGAAGAGCTATCTTTAGTTTAGTCTTTACAGTTTATCTAACAACCAAGCCAAAGCATAACGCACTACAGAAATGGGCTAGCAATTAGAGTTGGTTGGAACATTTTCAAAGTATTGATTTCAACCATTTTTTTGATGGGAAGGTTTCTGAGGTCCAGGGTGGATGCACCATTCACTTCAGGGGGTGGGGGAAAGGAGGGAGGGAGATGGAGACCTAAATCAAAATCCTAATGTTTCAGTACTATTCCATTTTGCAAAAATGTTCAAAAGTTTTGGTTCCATGCGGAACAGTCTCCAGCCTGCTCTATTAGCAATACTTTCCAGACTAAGCGGCCTGTCAGAGAAGCCTAAATCTAGTGAAAAGTAAAAGATATGCGAAGGCCAGGAAATATGGCATCCATTTGTTAATGTTTAGAAAACTAAGGGAAACAGGTTTTGTCCCAGAATATAATCTTCCAGAAAAATAAATACAAGGCCCTGTCTGCTGTGCTGAGGACATTCTTTGGTGGGAGACAAAATTGCACACGGCCCAATCCTGAACTTACGCTAACTTCAGCTGGCTTCAGTGGGAGATTTGTCTGACAAAGGACTGAATAACAACTGAACAAGAACCTCAGGACTTGGCCCAGAGAATTTAATTTCCTCTGCTAGCGGGCTGGCTCTACAACCCAGGGGCCTAAAGCAATGGAGCTATCTAGGGCATGCATATAGGTGCTCTGGAGGAGGGAAATCAGACCATGAGTTGCTGAGGTTACTGCAGGGCCTCCTAAAGCACGAGGATTCTGCCAATAAATCAAACTCATAGAGTTCTTGATCCTCCAGTTCCCAGACAGGACAGGAAGAAGTTGCAGGAGGAACTTAAAACAAGGAGGGATGTCCAGGAAGGAGGCCATTCTGTGAAGCTTTGCTACAGTGCTTGGAGTGTGTTGTGTCTCTGCTCACACTATCGATTCCCCATTTTGTTCTGTCGCCCAAATGGAACGTTGAGCCTTGTGGACTTTCCTGTCCAGACCTGCTGCTGAAGACAGCACAAGAATCAGATTGTGAGCTGGGGAGGCCTCCAAAAGTACTAGACTCCATGCAGTCATTTGTCTTCCTTGGGCTTAAGCCAAGTAAGCTGTTGTGTTGGAGAGGCAACAGTGCCAAGAGAGTGTGAGGCACTTCCCCAGTACAGAGTGAGCACTGCATTATTATGCCAAATAGTTAAAAGCTGCCTAGTTCTTAACAATTCCCATGGTTCCTTTTTACACAGCGCCTTGTATCTCTCAATGAAGGACTCCAACAAAGGAATAAAAGAACTGAAGCTGGAAAAAGACAAAAAAGTGTTCAATCACTGCTTTACAGGTAACGAGCTCTTGTTCCCCATTTGCCATTTAAAGTGCTCCAGGCAATGAAATATACAGTAGGGCTCAAGTCATGACAATGCGGGTGTACATCTCTGAGCTGCATAGGGCCCAGCCAGAGCCATATAAAATTCAGAGAAGAACAACTGGTGGAAGCTTTCTCCATCAGTAGAAAGTGGGTTTCTGTAGAGTGTTCAGAAGCGTCTGCCATAGGCCAGGTAGGAGATGGTTATGGATGGAACAGATTGGGCCTGTTGTTCTAAAATGTGATCAGAGAGATGAAAGAATTGAAGCTGCTCTTTTCATCCAGCGTGTCATGAAATCCTTAATACCACTGAAATATTCTTAAAGGGGTACTGTGCGGTATTGGCTCCAATCAGCAAAACGACCCTGTGAGTAGGCAGGGCTCCCATCCTGCTCCAAGACAAAGTCTATAGTGTGCTGGAAAGGGTCAAAACTCACCCCCGCCCTGGGGTACTGCTTTATTAACAAAGTAACTGCAAAGAATCTTTTTCCCTAGGCTGGGCTAGTCCTAGGATTCCTCACTTAGGACTTATCAGCTCCACCCTGTCTCCCCTGACTAGTCCCACTTCCTTTCTGTCTAGGGTACAGTTAATGAGCTACCCTTGCCACCCTGAGTCAGCACTAACAGTGTGGCTCAGCAAGAGAACACTGCCACATACCCAGATTAGCCTGTCATGTTTGTCATTTAAAATATCAGATTCATGAACACAGAGAGCAGGCCAGTTGCCTCTGTATACTTATCAGGTCTTGTCATGGTTATTTTCTTGGGTAATGGCTGTTAATACACATCTTGTTTTATTATCTTGTGACTAGGCAGCTGTGTGATTGATTGGCTAGTGTCGAACAACGCTATCCGAAATCGCAAGGAGGGTCTCATGCTAGCCTCTTCCCTATTAAATGAAGGCTACCTGCAGGCAGCTGGGGACACTTCTAAGTGCGCTGCCGAAGGATTGACGGACACCCCCTTCCTTGATCTACCTGATGCCTATTACTACTTTGTGAGTATTGTGGCATGTTCTTCTATCTTCCAAAGTTTGAACATGGGCTTCTAGATTACTGCTGTCATCAGTCCCACAAATCCTGTGAAAGTGACTATGTAGAGATGGAGGTCTATGTTTATTGTCTCTCTCTGTGGTTTCCAGAATGAAATTGCCCAATATAAAGTTTTTTTTTTTAAATAGTTGTCCTAGGAGCCAGCTCAGTAAACTCAATCTGAGATCTGAAAGTCAAGCTGGGTTCTTTCTGATTTACACATCCTCACTAGTAATAGAAATACTGCCACTGGAACTTAGCTAACAATTCTGCTGATGATACATGAGCCTGAGAAGAATCCAGTTCACTGATCTCAGAGCTGGACTTGCTCTGGAGTTTCTCAGAGGAGTGAAGTGTTACAAAGTGATTTTTGTCAGTAAAGTCACCGGATGTGACTCAGTCGACACAAGGAGCAGGTCGCACCCAACCTTTAGCGGGCAGGAAAGCTTCTTTCTTTAATATTTTGTTTCACCTCCCCGGATGTAGCTTGGATCATCTCAGCTGAGCTAAACTGGTAACCATACATTTGATGGATTTAATTTAATAGAGTACTTCAGACATAAGCTAGTTATCTGAAAAGCATGAAATACCACTCATGTTAGACAAATGTTTAAAGTCATTGGTGTACAGAGTCAAATTATTGTTTCTATTAAATAATGTTATTTAAAAGCTCTTACTCCTATAAGTTCTGTTTACACTAATCATATCTGTGGTGGAAAGCTTGACATCAATAAGAGTTTTGTCTGAGTAAGGACTGTGGATTTGGCCAATTAATTCATTTATCCTCATAAAGTGCCTATGAGGTAGGGCATTTTTACAGATGGGGAAACTGAGGCAGAAAAGGTGTGTCTTGCCTAAGGCAACATTAGCAGTCAAATTCCTGGCTCCCAGGCCTGTGCTCGGACCACACCTGTCTCACACTGTTGCATTCTGTTTCAGCCTTTTTCCAGTTCTAATACATGCAAGTAGGTCAGGGCATCAAGAAAGCCCGGTATCACAACATGTCAGCATTTAGCTTGACATTGCATGAAGTACAAAATGTAATAGTTGTCTATGAGCCACATAACTATTTCTCTGCAACTGCATCTTTTGAACTGTGCAATGTTTCAGTAAACTGCATCACACTGAAGTGATTGCAGGGTTGCTGTGGAACCTGCAAATATTGCAGGCATCTGGGAGACAACTAAAGTCAGTGCTGGCTACAAAACCTCACAGAGGGAATAGAAAAGTGCAGAATGTGGACCCCAGTGCCCAGTTCTTGTTGGTGGAAAGGGGGTTAAGCCTAGGCAGCAGCATTCCCTGCTTTTTCCAAATTTCGTGAATGCCTGTGGAGGAGGGAATGGGCATGGCTGCGTAGTGGAGCCAGGTGATGGTAGCTCTCACTGGCATCCTTCCTTCTCAAGCCTGCAGAAAATGGCTGTGTCAGCACTTACATGAGTTCCACTCTGCACACTGAAAGTCATTGTAAGGGAAGGTCTGGAGCAGTCACTGGTTGGAATGGTGGGAACCTTATTATCATGGGGAAAGAAAGGGGTCAACAGGGAGTAGTGTATGGGCACTGAGATGCAGAACAAAGCTCCAGCTTTCTCCAAATGTCCTGAGATCCATGGGAAAATCCCACAGAGAACCTGGCCCTATGCCCATTTGGCCCCCACATTCAATGGATGACTCTGTGGGAACTCTGCTGGCTGAAACTCAGAGTTTCTTGGCTTTTCTGGGAGATTTTCCAGAGGAAGGGTTGTTTTGGCCTCATGGCTAGCAAATAATAAGCCAAGCACAAGCTGACCTCCTTTCAGTAGGAAAACAAACCCCAGCAGCACGTGGTTACTGAAGGTTGTCCTTTTCCTTGTGTTCATACAGGCAGATAGTGGGTTCTTCTGTGAAGGGAATTCTAGTGATGATGACGTGGTCCTGAAGGAAGAGTTCAGAGGCACAGTGGTCAAACAGGGCTGTTTACTGAAGCAGGTCAGTATTTCACTCGTTCTGCTGTTTTACAACAGGAATGAAGTCAACGAAATACAAGAATAAAATATATCCAGCAGCTTCTCAAGAGCTTGGAGCTAAGCTGGGCCATCTGAATGTAACACATTATGAGTGTGTGTTACAGGCCCCGCCCATGTCAATCCACAGAAAATATGAGTTAGGCTAGCCCAGGGATCGGCAACCTTTGGCATGCGGCCTGCCAGGGTAAGCACCCTGGCGGGCCAGGCCGGTTTGTTTACTGGCCGCATCCGCAGGTTCAGCTGATCGCGGCTCCCACTGGCCGCAGTTCGACGCTCCAGGCCAATGGGGGCTGCGGGAAGCAGCGCGGGCCGAGGGAAGTGCTGGCCGCTGCTTCCTGCAGCTCCCATTGGCCTGGAGTGGCAAACCGCGGCCAGTAGGAGCCACAATCGGCCGAACCTGCGGACTTGGCAGGTAGGCAAACCTGCCCAGCCCTCCAGGGTGCTTACGCTGGCGGGCCATGTGCCAAAGGTTGCCGATCCCTGGGCTAGCCCCTAGCAACAGTGTTTTAGTTCAGGCTGTAGCAGTTTGTGCTTTTAGCTCTGGAGGACTCTGGTTTCATCTCCAGCGTGTTGGCAAAGGTGGTGGCTGTTACATGAGTACTTAGCAGCTGAGATCATTCTCAGAATGTTCTTGAACCTCCTCACTTTGTACAAAGATGCTTTCTGCTGAGATTAACTGGTACTTTTGTCCAAGTTACCGAGGTTTACTGTTGTTATTTACATGACAGTAGTGCCTAAAGGCCCAATCAAATTTGGGGCCCCATCATGCGAGGTGCTATAAATACACATAGAGAGGGACAGATCCTGCCCCCAAAAGTTGATGATCTAATGAGACAAGGTAGGCAAACTGTGTGAGGAGTAGCCACAGCTGGTTAGTGGAACACATGGGACTAGAACCCAGGTTTCCAGTCTCATTATACAGCACTGTACCTACTAGACCACACTGCCTTGCAAACGGGGGGAATCATATCCCAGCTCTGCTGGAGACTTCCTATGTGTCCCTGGACAAGCCACTTACTTGATCCCCTCCTCTGAAAGGGAAATAACTTTCCCCAGGATACCTTCCTTTCTATACACAATATACAACCTAATTACAATAGCTTTTCATAGAATTATAGAATCATAGTGGAAGGGACCTCGAGAGGTCATCTAGTCCAGTGCCCTGCACTCAAGGCAGGGCTAAGTATTATCTAGACTATCCCTGACAGGTGTTTGTCCAACCTGCTCTTAAAAATCCCCAATGATGGAGATTCCACAACATCCCTAGGCAATTTATTCCAGTGCTTAACCACTGTGACAGTTAGGAAGTTTTGCCTAATGTCGAACCTAAACCGCCCTTGCTGCAATTTAAGCCCATTGCTTCTTGTCCTATCCTCAGAGGTTAAGAAGAACAATTTTTCTCCTTCCTCCTTGTAATAACCTTTTTCCTTTTGACATGCCTGAAGGAACACGAT
This sequence comes from Trachemys scripta elegans, assembly GCF_013100865.1. Classification (NCBI taxonomy): domain Eukaryota; kingdom Metazoa; phylum Chordata; order Testudines; family Emydidae; genus Trachemys; species Trachemys scripta. Next base: position 19,477,353 of record NC_048300.1, read on the forward strand.
GGCAATCAGAATACTAGCAGAACAGTCAGGGAGGATCAGGGTTCTTCAGTGACATTAACACTGTGCAGCTCACAATGCGACAAGAGACACCAGGGTGGGAGTAAGATATTAGGTATTGATCGTCCCCAGCTAACTGACTGAAACCAAAAATCTTAGTTTGCCCAACATTTAAAATATGATGCCCTGTCCTGGAGCAATGTGACATGCTCCATACATGTATGAAAGCCCGTGCAGATTTCAAAGGCAGATAATGTGTTATTTAGTCATAGAAATGGGTAAGCCAAATAAGTTCCAAGGAGTGGGGGTTTGGTGGGGCTGCAGGTAGGATAAGTAGCCAGTGCTTCTAGGAGCTCCTAGCATTATCAGAAGCCATGGAATGTAGAAGCTAGAATTGTATTAGATCTGTTACATCCTCCACCCGCTCTGGGCATACAGGTTTAGCTGCTACAAAGTCATTCATAGCAATATCCTTTGAGACACTGAGGCCCCGATGTTGCAATGAACTCCCTGGGGGCGGACCACAGCACCCACCCAGAGCCCATTGACTTCACTGAGGCTTTGTGCAGGTGTAGTATTCTGCCCACACAGAGCTCATTGCAGTATCAAGTTTTAGGTACTAGAGTGGTGGACTCTATAAAAAACAAAAAGATAGGTAGATGGATATCATTGCTGGGTGGTATAATGCCTCTTCTTTGTCTAGGCACAGTCCCTCGTCTCCTCTCTGGAGGAACTGAGACAGAAATACCCCTTTTATTGTCACCTTTTCTGCTCCCTAATTCTATTTGGTCTTTAGATCACATGATGATAGGTGTCATGATGATGATGATAATGAATGCATAGATAACATGGATATACTACTTGAATGTCTGAGTCTGTGAATGATGCCACAAATCATCTGCAGGGAGCCTGAGTACTTATTGGCCTTGTCATTTGTACTCTTCCTGTTAAACTGCATCCACTATTTAAAGGGATGTGACTCTTCACCACATTTCTGCCATTATTCACTTCCCCGCCCCCACCACCGTTGGCCCATATCTAGTGAGTAAAGAACTTCCTTGTGAATAGCAATAGTTACTTGAGAAACTGAAATATTTTTGAAATAGTGGGAGGAAATGATGCCTGACAGCCCCTTTTGACTAATATTAATCTGGTTTTGATCATCCCACTCAAAGTCACCGTTTCTGAGTGTTGCTGCTTCTGCCTTGAAAGTCTATTTTTCAAGACTGTAGTTATGGCTGATAAAAATGCTGATCTATTTTAAGTGAATAATAGTATCTACTTGTGTGACTTTCTTCATGTACAGGCAGGAAAACTAGCTACCGAATTAGATACTGGGTAAGATTTTAAAAAGTGCCTAAATGAAATCTTGAAATCAAGCCTAAGTTAATTTTGGTGCCAAATTCACTTAGGTGCCTAATTCACTTAGGTACCTTTGAAAACATTATCTAGTGTGAGTTCCTTCATTGAAGGCACCCATATATCAAGGCCAAAACATTAGTTTTTCAGCTATATTTTCCTATTCTTGTGTGTGTGATTCCCTTTAAACAAAGCAGAATATTAGGTGACTTTTTGTAAATTTGCTTAGGGGCATCGGAGGAAAAACTGGAAAGTGAGAAAGTTTATCCTAAGAGAGGACCCTGCATATCTTCACTACTATGATCCTGCTGGGGTGAGTGATTTTGTCCATATTTTTACCAGCATCATTCAAGAGCTTCTTGAAGACCTGATTTCCAGGTGGACTGGTGACTGGAATGTTCCTTTGCGAGTGTTTGGGCAGCATGTGTGTATGGGGGAAGTATTTGTGTTGCTTCTGACTAACTGTAGCTGTTCTCTAGATAAGCAAAGAACGTCAGGCTCTACATGTGCTGGGTGGGCGTGGCTGAGTGAAAGTTCCTGGACCTGGGAAAGAGGCCGCCATGAGTGCCAATCTGTGCTTCCCTGCATCCGTCCTTTTAGCCAGTGATTAATTACATTAACAGTACTGTCAGGCTGGCTACAGTGGTTCATGACTGGGAGTGCCAACCTCAGGGCAGATTGTTAAAAAGCAGGACAGACACTCCAAACTGGTGGTGTGTTCTACAATTAGATTTCACCATCCCAGTAACAAATGTGAATTCCTGGGTCACAGTAACAGTCTAACCATGGAGTCACAGAGAGTCCCCTTACGCACTCCAGTTTCTCTTGCCATCCAGGCAAGCTAGACTTAGTGATAAATGGACACTTACACCAAAAATCACAAAATATTAAGGTTGCTCCCAGTCCCAAGAGATGAGTCACTTACCCCAGATCAATTTGTACCTGAAATCCCACACCCACACTGATAGCTAGTCTTATAGTAAACTAATTAAGGATTTATGAACTACGAGAAAGAAATGAGTTATTTACAGATTTGTGCTTATATGTTGCCTGCTTCAATGAGTTACAATCTTAGGTTCAGAAAGGTGACAGAGATGTAGTAATCTGTCCACTGAATGTCATTTAGGGCTAACCCAGATTGATCCTGGGGATATTTGCTTTTGTTTCTCAGCTCCAGCCCTTGTGAAAGTCCAAACAGCAAGGAGATAACCAGTCCTTCTTGTGAGCATCTTTATATGCCCTTCCCCCAGAGTTCAAAGTGATGGGACAAGCATTCCCGCACATAACTTTTAAAAATGGCCTATTTAGTCTTGATCGTCCTTCCTGAAGGGCAGGGAAAACACTCTTCCCGCCTAGATTCACAGATTCAGAGGAGGCATTCTTACAATTATAAAGAAAAACTTTCATATTATCTTATGGCAAGGGATACAGACATTACAAGTAAGATTAATGCATGCAGCAACTTACAAGCATTTTATAGAGTCTAAACACTAAACACATTGCTATAAGTCTAACACCTAACTTGAACAATACTAAGGTACAGGTGAGCTGGTCTAGTTTCCAGCTATGAATTCGTCAGTGCTCAGCTGATGCCTACAGCCTTGGCAAGAGCTGGCACCTGATTTACCAGCGTCACAATACACCTTTGTTTACATGCTCAGACTAGATTAAAATCTGTTAGGCCATAAAAACAAGTTAATCAAATACAGTCAGCCTTTTTATTGTTATATTTTCTGTATTAGCCTGAGCCAGGATACTTTCTTTGTCTCTTGTATAATTACAGTGGGACAAATTCTTCCCAAATATAAGTTGATGCCTTGATGGAGCTGCACCTGCTTACATCAGGGATTAATTTGGCTCCTGGGGACTCAATGCTTCCCTGCATCTGCGCTCAGTGCAGGGGTGGGTCCAGTAAGGTGCCAGTTATGTCTGTTTGAACCTATGCTGGCCAAGCCCTAGTGGTGTCAGGGTGGCCTAGAGCCAGTGAAGATCGGCATAAATGAGTTTTGCTCTGCCACACCCCCAGCGCACTGCCAACCCCTTTGCTGGAATGGGCCTGTGTTAGGGCACAAGAGCTGCTACTTTCAGGTTTGTACCAGCAGAAATTTTCTCTCCACAAGGAGAATTCTCCCCGATCACTTGCAGCCACAGTCCTGAGCTGCACAAGAGAGCTAGAGTGTAAACAAGAATCTGGCCTAGCATGTCTGTGGTGGTGGTTGTCCTTCTGTAGAGAAGGCCTTTTTGGAACAAGCCCCCTTCTCAAACAATGTTGAGTGGAACTGCATCTGCTGGCTGAATGTTGCAGGTGCGTTGCTTCTATTCGCTGAAGGAAGGGCCCAGTCAATCCAGATCTTGCACTTTGTACAAATCTCTACATTCTTCTTGCATACTGAGCTCAGAATGGATCCTCCAAAATATCTAGCGGAGCCTGTATTCCAAAGGGGCTCCCCCATCCACATGCAGATTTGCCCCGTCCCACTGTGCCCATTTCTCATCGATCTGTGCCATACTTTTGCATCACACATCCCTGCTTCCAGTGAAGAGCTCCAGTCAGATATATCTGGACAATTTTAGAAGCAGACGTGTTGGATTTTAAACCATGCCAATGACTGTTTTGTTTGGCATTCCTGTCAGGGAGAAGATCCACTTGGAGCGATTCACTTGAGGGGTTGCGTGGTGACAGCTATCGAAGATATACCAGATGGTAAGGAAACACACAAACAGCAGTGTGGTGTTTGCAGTACACGTACACATCTAGATGTAGTCAGACAACATCCTGGCTCAGAAATAAGCCATTCAGAATTCATCATGAATGGATCAGGTCAGCAGCATTAATCCCAGAACTGGGTCTCCACAGCTATCCTGATTTGTCTGCAATGAAGAAAGACTGAGCTAAAGGGAGTTAGGGAAATGCATATTTTACTATATGCTTAGGCTAACTCTACTTGGCTTCTATGCTGAGGTAATCTGCACAAGGCCCCATGAACTTTGGGGCTACTGCAGGCCATGACTCTGGAGGGGAAGTGTTGTAGCAAGAGGGGTTAGGCCAAGCAGCAGTCAATCTATACCTCATACTCTCTTCTGAAATCAGGGAAAATGCTCACGGGGAACAAACCACCATAGTTAATCCTGCAAGGACTAACATTATCAGCCACTCCATAAGTTTTCCTCTCCTTTGAGGGATGGATTGTTTGTAACAAAGCAAGGTTGGCTATTGGGTACTTGACTCCTGAGACAGCTGTGCTGCCACGGGTGAAGGATGCATCACAATCTGGGGTGGTTTGAGCTTCCTTTCTTTGCAGATAGCTGTGCTCGGCTGATTTTGGAGGCTGCACTGAGCCCACATCACAGCTGTGACTTATGGGAGGGTTGGACGTAGCCTTTAGCACTTGATAAATGTGTCACTCTCATTCTATAGTGTTGGTAGTTCCTGTTCCTGATTCCATAGGGGGAGGCTTCTATTCACGGATGTGATTTTTGGTATTTGAGAAGTCTTTCTTAGTAATGGCAGAGTCAGTGATAATGGTAGACAGGAAGGAAATCCCAGCATGGTTTTAGAAGCAGAAACACTGTAAACATGGGCGAAAATTTCTCCATTCGCTTCTGTAATTTGCTACTTTCTTCCCTCCCCCGCACCCCTTAGCCAAGAAGCATGACGTTGACACCAACCTATTTGAAATAATCACAGCAAATGAAGTCCACTATTTTTTGCAAGCAGCCACATCTGTGGAGCGTACAGAATGGATCAAAGCAATTCAAGTTGTTTCTAGGACTGGGAAATGAAGACCAGCCTCCAGCAAAGAAAACCAAACTGAGAGCTCCTAGCAAAAGGGAATTTTAACATGTAGCCCAAGGAAGTGATTTCATCCATAGAGTCTCCTCTCCCTGATGCTTGTGGGTAGAATGGGCAGTTTCATTTCTGTCATGGCTACTAACAAACTAATGAACTCTCCACTATTGTAACCAAGAGATTTTACTAATTTATAGTATAAAATATGTCTTACTAACTTGTGTTTCTTTGTAATTATTAGCACATTTTGTGAAGGTAACACCTTGGGCCTTTTTGTTCAAATTGAAGTGAGAGTGAGAGTTTTGTCATTAACTTAGCTGAGGGCAAGATCACGCCACTGATGTAAATAAAAATAACTCAAACTGTCAGATATAAGCATTCTTTTGTTATTCACCTACATTCCAATGTCTTCAAGTAAGCTACATCTACGCCACACCAATATTTGGACTACAGGGGGTGTGAATAGTATTGTGCACCAAAGTGCTGCACGGTCACTTGAAAGAGTGGATGCTGAGGGCGTGAACTAAAAGGTTTCTACTTCACATTAATGCAGTCCTGTTTGAAGAGCACTACATTAATACAAACTAGAAACCTTTTAGTTTGTGCCTGCAGCATCAACACAAGGGGAGTTACCGGGCAGCATTTCAGTGCACACAACTATTCATACCTCGGTAGTCTGAACTGTTGGGCAGTGTAGACAAGCCTTATAGTATTTATTTATGGGAGAAACATTTTTGCACCTGCTGTAACCAGAATAAATACTAACACTGGGGTGGTTCTGTTTATCTGATCAATTACATAATCTACATGTGTCCACAAAAGGCTACTAGGAAGATGACTTGGACAAGGATTAAAACTAGAGCAGTGTCAGATTCTGCATGTAGCCCTGGTTTTGGCTACCATTTTCCTATATGCCGGAGAACCTCAAAGCTTAGACAGTTTGGTTTCAATAACCAAAAACTCAGCTACTTATCCAGACCACTTTGGTCAAGAAATCAGCCGGGGTGGCAGCATCTCTATATTTTACTCTTTCCATTTCTGAGCCCAGATAAAACCAGGAAATGAAAATATAGAGAAGTGGGGGATGTGCGGTAAACTGAGCATTTAAAAACTGGTTTGTGTTCTGGGCCAAGATTTGGGTAGTTCTTGAAATATAAACATACTCTTTACATTTTGAGAGCCCCTTCAAGGCCCTCAAAGGCAGTCCTTGTTTTATCTGACCTGCTTTACCAGCTCTACTTTATGTAGGACAGATCCTGCAACACTGATGTGCATAGTCACTTTGAAGTGAATGGGACTTATCATATGATCAAAGATCGGAGGATTGGACCCCAGAGCCTCATCTTTCTGTGAAAGGTCCTATGGGCCTGATCTCCTATCCTGGTATCAGTGGCAATTCAAGAAAGCACATGCTAAAATCCATCCCTGTTCAGGGATAGCACTTAAACCTTGAAAGCATGAAAATAGGAAGCTACAGGAAAAGACTCCAGCATTCCTTGTCACCTTCATATCACCTAATGCATTGTTGATAACACACTCCATAGGGCAGTTGCTGCAATTTCTGACAAATACTAAAATTCCACAACTGCATCCAACTCACTCTGTTACACAGAACCTTACCAGTGACCTCATCAAGGTGAAGGCGGAATAACTTTCCACATGAATGGACCCTGTGGCAGTCAGATGTGCCAAGCTGTTGATACAGCTGTGTTGGAGGTCATCATTTAGGTTTTTGTGAGGACTCAAGTATGAACTACCATGCAAATTTACATTTACCAGCAGCAAGTATCAGAGGGGTAGCCGTGTTAGTCTGAATCTGTAAAAAGCAACAGAGGGTCCTGTGGCACCTTTAAGACTAACAGAAATATTGGGAGCATAAGCTTTCGTGGGTAAGAACCTCACTTCTTCAGATGCAAGTAATGGAAATTTCCAGAGGCAGGTATAAATCAGTATGGAGATAACAAAACTTCAGGACCAGACTCCAAAGAGAAACTGCTGAGCTCCAGTTCATTTGCAAATTTGACACCATCAGATCAGGATTAAACAAAGACTGTGAATGGCTATCCAACTATAGAAGCAGTTTCTCCTCCCTTGGTGTTCACACTTCAACTGCTAGCAGAGCACCTCACCCTCCCTGATTGAACCGATCTCGTTATCTCCATACTGATTTACACCTGCCTCTGGAAATTTCCATTACTTGCATCTGAAGAAGTGAGGTTCTTACCCATGGAAGTTTATGCTCCCAATACTTCTGTTAGTCTTAAAGGTGCCACAGGACCCTCATTTACCAGCAGGGCTATACACAGGGCAGATCATCCCCTGTGTGGGTTTGTGGCCCACATGGCACCATACATTCTGTGAGTCCTCTTCATTCTTCCAGAGGAATAGTTTGCCCCACCTCCATGCCGGAGAATGGGCAAGCAGTACACACTAAAGAACATCTAAGGAGATCTGCAAGAGTCCATAGTCATCTGCTTGCAGGCCACGTGCCTCAGTATTGCCTGCCTTCTGGGCAGCATCAGTTCCTGCAGCAGGTCCTCACTCCAGTGACTGCCTTTGGAAGATGTATTCATATCATGGAGCTGCAACTTGACTTTGGCCCTGAACCTGCATGAGATTGCACCTGGAGGACCCCTGCACCATGCAGAACCCCACTGACTTCAGTGAGACTTCATATGGGTACAGGGATCTGCAAGTGGGGAGTCATGGGATCTGGGCTTAAGAGACACTTTTGCTAAGTTAGAAGGGGAGGGGATGATACTGTGGTGACAGCACTTCCCCCTTTCACACTCTGTTCCCTCCTCATCTGCAGCTACAAGTTTTTTGTCCCTTCCACTTGTGAAGACAGTAGGGACAATTTGGCCTACAACATTTTTTTAAATATCTGCTTAGATTCTACAGGTAATGCTGTGACCCTAGAAATGTTCATGACCCCAAGGCTGAGGATGGTCACCCTATGAACACACTTGGCTCTTGCCAGTTATCACAATCAAAATATGACCCCATGCTTGGGAAATGTGTTGTTCCTGTATATACAGGCTGAATCTGTGTTTATATACAAGTAATGCATTCCCAGTTTTCATTACCTATATGAATTGTCCCAGTGAGGTCAGCTTTTGTGCTCTGACAATTGTCTTCCATCGCAGAAATAAACCAGAACACACACGCCTGCAGGAGCAGCAGTCAGGGACGGGTGTGTCGGTTCGTCTTCGTCTCCCTGTAAAACGCCTCACGGGAAATCAGCTTGCAACAAGCACTTCCTGTAAGCTGACAGGATTGCTGATGTTTGGCCCATTCTGCTGCTAAAGGGAAGCCTGAAGATTAAGATACAGGCTGCTCACTCAGCCATGCCTTCTTGATAATGTTTTTGTGGCTGCTGGCTTGTATAGTTTGAGCTCACATATCTGAAAACATTTTGTAGAACTGCAAAACCACAGAACAAAAACTCACCCCATATAAGTCAGTGAGTGAAGCAACTGGTAATTCTTAATAAAGTCACTGTTCTAGCTAAGGAAACCTAGACTGGTGTCTGCCTTTGTTTGTATTACCTAAATATGGCTGGATGATTCAGCTGCCTATATTTCAGAGCTGCTGTCGCTGGTGGGGGTGGGGTTGGGGTTGGTGGAGGCCATGCAATTTGTATCTGACCTCACATGCAGGAGGTCTCCCTCTCTAAAGGGATTCTTCCAAGTGTATCTCCCTAGTGTGTGTGTCCTAGAGGGAGTAGCAATAGTGGCAGTGTACATGCTAACCCACCGCAACCAGATTTCCTGTCCTAGGTTCTAGCTAACCTGGTGGTGCTGTGAGTGACTTCAATACCCTTGTAGTTTAATACAGGATCTCATGGCCTTCATGACAACCATGGGATAAGCCAAGGTGATTACTAGCTCAACACTTACAAATGAGAATGGTCTGGACTTCATTTTTGGAATGGGATTGGAAAGAGCAAGAAGTATATCCTTGCCATGACCAACATGGTTTTCTCTCTGAGGACAGGCCTCCCCTTTCATTCCTTTGGGACTCAGGGGTATAGTTTTCTCTGGTAGGTACTCTCCAATGGATGGATCCACTTGGGTTTCCAGTGTTCTCTAAGGGCCAGATTTTCAAATGTATTTAGGCACCTAAAGAGGAGACTTAGATGCCCAACCTGGTTAATGCTTTTCAACATCCCACTAGACACCAATCTGCATCTTTTGGCACATGAAAAATCTGGCCCTATTGAAGTTGATGATGGCTGTTGAAAGGGGATCTGTCACACACATGGTTTTGTTCTCTCCTGTCAGCTGGAGGAGCTGTGTAATCACTTACTAGTCCCAACTGCTCTCTCACCTGGGGCTCTGAAAGGGTCTGTTCTGGCACAATACACAGGAGACAGTAAGAGAAATTGGGCTACAATGTCATTAACATAGAACACACAGCTCTACTAGAGAATACTTAATGGATAGGGTGACTATGCTTCCCAAAGGGCATTTGTCCCACTTGCTCTCTTCAGCTGATCAAGTTGGCAAGAACAAACAGGACAAATACCCACTTTTGCCAAAAAAGTCACAACGGCCAGGACAAGGCTTAAAAAGGGGACTATCGTGACCAAAACAGGATATATGGTCACTCTATTAATGGAGCCACAAACACAGTGGAATAAATTCATCCATGGCACAACTCCCACAAGTCTTTAGAACCCATTCAGTGGAGACAAAGGCCACAAAACAAGTGTAAAATAGTTACTTCACTACTGTAGCATTCAGTAGGTGTGCAAGAAAAGTAGTTTACACACTGAATGGGAGATAGAAGGTGTAGCAAGAAAAGCAACTAAGTAAAAGATAGAGTAGTGGAATACCTATTTTAACTTATACCATCCTGAATAGTGCTTTTCCCCCCTTCCACTCTCTCATTGTTGGTTACATTCATTTTGCTCAACCACTGAATACTAAATCACTGCAAATTATACTACCATCTCTAACTAGCCTAATGCCTCAGTTTAAACAAAAACATAATGAGCAATCAGAAATAAAAGGCATATTATAAGGCTCATAGAATAACATCTATCACAACCATCATCTTTCATTACATTCAGGGACATTTTATAAGGGTCTGCATTGCCCTCCAACCTTTCACCTGACCTGGAAGTGCTCACTGAATGCCTAGCACAGTCCAGTTTTAAGACAAATTTATTAACCACACACCCCTACAAATCACACATATACATAAAGGGGAGCTGCTTCTTCCATGAATTAAAAAACAAAATTACACATAAAAAAATACCTTCTTTCTTCCACAGTAGAATGTAAACCCCAGCTGAGTGCTTCCTCTAATCCTCTATAAAGCTTCCCAGGTGAGGCAGGATTTAGTTCTTATTAAGGGTTAGTTATTACTGCTCTTCTACCAAATGAAAGCCAGCTCTTTTCACCCCTCCAACTATACTGCACCCTACAGAATAAAATTAGGTTACTACTGTTATATAATCTATATTGTACTTTTCCTTTTAGTGTTTTCTCATAATTATTGGTTTTCAGTTACATACATTTCTAAGAAATTTTTAAAACCTACTAAGAAACTCATAATGGGCTAATTCCTGAGCTTCTTGGTTATTTGACTAAGAACAAAAAACAGATGAACATCAGTGTGAGTTTGCTTTAGAAAGGATCCGAGTGGTTTTTTCTCAGGGAAACGCCCACTGATGTTCATCTGAATTTATTTGACTAAAAACAGAAACTGACCAGGGAATTCAGGGTTTGGCTCAATGCATTTTGTCAAAGTAATCTTCTATTAAATCAAGGTTTATATGCTACCCCTTTTTGCCTCTGCCACTACTGAAAATCATTCAACACGAAGGTCCTACTGCTAATTTTTGTTGTAGATGACTTTAAACAAAATGTCAAAATAATAATGCTAATGTTTCCTATTTACATAGGGCCCTTGCCTCCAGAAGACTTAAAAAGCACTTTATGAATTATTTCAGCCCTATGAAACTTAATGGGTTTAGCATACAGGAATCTGTGCAAATCCTTTTTTGTTTGTAACCTGAGTTTTGGATTTGAAAGAATCTCAAAGCTTAAATAGAGTCTGATGAACACCCCTTTCCCAAGTTTTATTTGATTTTTTTTTTTTTGGTTGGGAACTGTTGCATAACTCTTCCTCTAAAACGTTAGAAAAGCAGGTGTCCTTACCCTGAGCTTTTCTAAAGCTTGGGGCCCAGGGCCAGGCCACAACATTTTGGCACCTGAGGCGAGGAGCTCAAATGATGCCCCCATACCCCCTTGTTTGGGCCAAAACTTTGAAAGGTCTCAATTCTGCCTTCTTCCTGTTCTACTCCTCTCATGGTACTGGTCTGCGACCTACCCCTATAAAGGAGAACTAACAACTTAAAATGCCTTGTTCACAAATTTTAAGTAACACTTAACTTTCAAACGCCTGAACAGCAAATGTAACTTTTCTTATCTGCATAGTAAACACTGGCATTTTTATCTGTTTGAATAATCAAAGTGGTGCTTTCCGTGCCTTCTTGGTTGCAAAGATTTGAACTGCTTCCTGAAGGTCCACAGTCTGGGCCAGCTCATACTCTACTGAGATGGTTGCAAGGCAGACCAGCCTCTCCTGTGTCATTATGGAGCGTAGAGATGTTTTTAGTAACTTCAGCTTGGAGAAGCTGTGTTGCCAGTGGAGAACTGTTACAGGAAGGGTTAGAAGTATGTGAAGAGCAACAAAAACATTTGGAAAGAGGGTGGTCATCTTATTTGTGCACATATATTCCAGAACAGCCTTTGGAGTTGATCCTGCTGAAATGTATCTTGAAAGGGCTTTCAGTTCATCACCTAAATCACTTGCATCGATATCGTGCAACAAAAACAGTATGCAGCATTCTGGGTTTTTGAGTACATAAGCCATAGCCTCTCCACTTCGTTACCATTGGGGATTTCACGCCAGTAATGTGTTGGATGGAAACCTCTATTTTCATTGTCTTTGGGGAACATGAAGTTTTTCACTTGCTGTGGCCCATGCAGTACAAGGAAGTCCCTCAGGCTACTGCTCAAGCGGGTCCACAGTCCTGGATCATCTAGACTTAAGGAACTAAACTCAGCAGCAGCTGTTTCTTGCGCCTCCACCACACTCTTCTCTGATCTACACTTTTTTCCTCGGGAATGTGCATGGTTACATCCATTTGAGATGGAGATATGGATGCTGCAGTAGCTGCCAGGTCACCTGCACTCTGACTAACTGGAAGATCAGGCATCTCCTCACCACTCTCATCCTCACTGGGGCCAGAGGGCTCACCGTGAACATTTGTGTCTATGTATCTCAGGGGAGCTCCTTCCTGCTTAGATAGAAAAGCTTCCTTTGCTTTATTTCTTTTTCTGAATGCTGCCCCAGAGGGGTGTTTTCTTCTTTCACTCATGACTGCTGTTCTGTGCCAGCTATAGTGGCTCTCAACACTCAGTTGAAGGGGACAAATAAGCAGGCTGGTAGCAGGGCCTGAGTGAGGGAAGATATCAGCATCTTAAGGGCCTAACTGGCTCCTACTACTTCAGCTGACTGCCTGTTCTCCTCAAGTGGGTTCAGGGAAGCAGCAGGAAACAGGAAGCTCCCTGAGAAGCTGGTGTTAATCAGTCCAGGCTCCTGGGGGTGCTAGAGAGGTACATAAGCAGCTCCTCCTCCTCTCTCTCCCTGCAGCTCCTGCTGCTTTCTGTTATTCCCTCTCACCTTTTCTCCTGCCTGCTTGTTATGTCTCTTGTGCCCTCCTTCCTCCAGCACAGCACTCCACCATCTCTGTGCATCTAGAGCAGAGAGAATACATATGCACCAGCAGCAGACACAATTTTCTACACTCTGGGTCCTAGTGGCGCCCCCCCACAGTCTGGCACCTGAGGCAGCCGCCTCAGTTCGCCTCATGGTAAGGCCAACCCTGTTGGGGCTCTTTGTACCTGCCTGCAGTTTTGGCACAGACCTATCTCTGTGTAGAAGATATGAAAAAGATAAATAATAAAACATATATTGTTAAATAAGGTAATCAATTTCTATTAGGTTTCTTACTCTTCTTTGGTTCTGTTCCCTACCTAAAGTATAGCGTGAAGAACCGTTATAATGTATTAATTTTATTAGCCAAAATAGCTCTGAATGCAAAAGAGAAGATACAGAAAGTAAAACAAAGGTTGTTAGATCGTAGTGTTCATGATGTCAGAAACTGAACTCAACGTGGGACATGGCGAATTTCAAGAGATCATAAATCAGTGTAATTAATTCAAGTCTTACCGCGATCTTGTTATAAAAGCCAATTTTTATCCTAGTTCTAGTCTAGTCTGGACAGGTGATTTTGGTATCTGCATGGAACTATGTATCCTTAAATAGATATCCTTATCTATTTCCAATCAAGCTTGTGCCAATGGAATTATGAGAGTGTTTGGTTCAATTAACCAATTCTACAGTAGAATTTAGAAATTTAGACAAGTTACTGTATTATCAGAGGTCAGTTCAATTCAAAATCACCATGTCTAGGTGATACTCGTAGTCTATGCATACTCATAGTCTATGCATGTATAAGTAGCAAATCTTGGCTATCACTCATTACATCTAGACATAACAGGCAGGTAAGTTATTATTTTGACTGTATTCTTGTCTGGAGTTTCATCAATGCTGTATGCTCTTAGGTAGTTGCCACTTTTACCAAAGATTCAAATAGTGATACAATCTTTAGTTTACAAGCCAACAGAAAGCATCTTCCTCTTTTTATCTAAAGAGTGGTTTAGTCTTTTGACAACATAACCCACGTGTGATTTTCATCTTATGCTGAATTCTTTGAAAGGCTCAGGATCTCTCAACTTCCTTGGCTGTAAGGAAGCATAAATTTCCTTTTTATAAATTTTTAGCACAAATTGTACTAGGCCTAGTTAGTGTAATTAGTTTGACACATGGCTAGAAAGGGTTAAACATCCTGCAAAATAAATAACTCTCAAAAGACATGTGGGGAGATAATGTTTGTGTATTTACATATGTATGAGTAGGGTCAACAATTTGGTCAACAGCCCCTGTCTTTGCTGTATTCTGGTATCATTTAATTGAATTGTAAACACAGGCTCTCTCTGTATTCATCTTTCTTCTAAATGTACTGTGAATAGTGGAAGAACAAGCAAATGGCCTTCTGTTAATTCGTATAGCTAAGTACTGGTGATGGACCTCATTCAAAGTCCTCCTAATCACCTTCTCTCCCCACCCCACCCCACCCCAGGAAATCCCAACTTGTCAAAGAGGACAAGAAATTGTATAAAAGATCCTTGGATCCTGATTCTGTCATCTCAGATCTACTTAAGCTTCTTCAGGGGAAGTTTGAGTCACAAGATTGAGGTCCCAGTTATGCTGGTACGCCCTGAATGTGATATTTGGACATTGGACTATAAACTATGAACTACTTCTGAAAGCACTCTTTGCAACCACAAAGCTCACCATCTCTGCTATGAATCTGCACCTAAATGAATTGAACTCATGTCTGTATGCAGGGCCTGCTCCAGGCACCAGCTGAGCAAGCTGGTGCTTGGGGCGGCAGATTGTTCGAGGCGGCATTCTGCCCAATCCTAGGGCAGAACGGCCACTTTTTTTGTTTGTTTTTGGTTTTGTTTTTGTTTTTTTGTTTTTTTGCTTGGGGCGGCCAAAAAGCCAGAGCTGGCCCTGTCTGTATGTGTATTGATCTTTTAACCATACTCTCTTTTTTGTTTTTCAATAAATTTTAGTTTAGTTAATAAGAATAGGCTGTAGCCTGTATATGGGTAAGATCTGAAACAGTCATTAACCTGGGAGGTAACGTGTCCGATCCTTTGGGATTGGTAGAACCTGTTATGTTATATGGTGAAATAAGATCTACAGAATTTTTCATCATATTTGATGTGGGTACCTGGATGGAGGCCTGAGGCTGGATCACTTTTAGGGAACTGTGTTTGGACTTCTGAGTAACCAGTGAGGTAATAAAGAAGCTGTTTAATGCTGGCTTGGTAAATCTAGGTATTGGAATATCCATGAGCTTTATGGGGATTGTCTGCCCCATTCTTTGTAGTTCACCCTAATTGAGTGACCACACCTGGCTCCCCATTAGGGCCCCAGTCACAGTAGTGTAGTCGTGCTTGGATACACATTACCACAGGTTAGTTGGGTTTTTGGATCAGAACCACATGCTTGTCAAAATTTAATTTTGACATTGGAGTGTTTAAGGGTTAAAAATCACTTATAGGGAGTGACCCATAATCAAGATCCTAACAGAAAAGGCTTGGAAGAATTGTGCTCACAGAGGGGGTTGTCTTTTAAGAAAAGGGCCCCAGAGCAGGAACTGAAAAATCTATTAATTGCCAGCGATACGGAAGCAGACCCAGCTAAAATGCTTGCAGTGAGAAACCAGCAGCTAGAACTCTAACAAAAGCAAAACATAGCTGATATGGAAGGAGAAGCTGCTGAAAGAGAGTGCCTGTGTTTTGAACATGAACAAAGAATGGCAGATATAGAAGCTAAGGCAAAAGTGACAGACTTAAGCTCCAAATCAAGAGAATAAAGGAACAGGAACTGTATCATCCTAGAAAGCCAGCTCCTCTCAACAGCAAAGATGAGGATAGAATCTATCCAGTTTGTAACAATGTTGGTATGTTGTTGGACTCTAAGCAGTTGTATGTGTTTAACTAAATTTACCTCAACACTGCCACCTTTTATGTAAATGCTTTTACTGTGAGCTCGGGTGAGGTAACCCCATAACTTGTGCAGAGAATGTACAAATCAATTGTAAAAGCTGTTTAGGGCAAATTACAGCTTCTAACATCACTCTTGTTAAAGCAGATTTTGTCAAAGAAGAAGATTTACCAGATCTAAGTGTGAATATTGTAATCCTCTGAGTTTACTGTAAGTATGCCTTTAGCCAGAATCCATCTTGGTGTTAAACATGAAGTTGTAGCTGGTGTAAGGAAGTTATTGCCTAAGGATCTTTTGATTGGGGATGATATTAAAACTTTGTTCAGTCAAGTTGATGACATAAACCAGCCACAGGAAAGAAATAATCCTGAACCTGTGTCTATTAGGGGCAAGGATTTGCCTATGGAGGGTTTCTCCAAATGTTTGTCTGAGGAAGATGGCTGTTTGTCTGTGCAAAGAAGCAGTGCATATGTGGAAAAAATTCCTAAGTGTGTGTCTGGTATTTCAAGTGAATCTGGCATTAGATAAGGCTCAGGAAGATGTTTCTCTAGAGCAAATTAAAATTGGTGATCAGGTTAAAGCCATAACGGAGGAAGGAAGGGGTACATTCTTGGTGAGTGATAAATTGTTGGCTAGTAAAGCTTGGGAAAGTAAGTCTGACCCAGGTAAACAATGTACTTAAAGTAGCTCAGTGTAATAAGACACTATTTGTGGAAAACAGCAGTTATCTGTTAAGGGAGGGAAAGGTAAAGAAAGTTTTAGATGAGCATAGGCAGTCTTCTGAGCTGATGTCTTTGTCTAATCAGCAGTTTGGGAAGGCAAGGTTAGTGGAACATGAGTATCCCTATGCCTTACCTGTTTACCAGTGTGGAGAATTGTAACAGTGAAGGAAACATTCCTGTGTCTGTTAGGGGTAATGACTTGCCTCTGAAGGGAGATACGCCAGTCTCCAAGCCGTTGTCTGTGAATAGCTGTGTGTGCCGGGACAAAGGAAAAGCTATCCCAGTTGTCTGTTAAAGGGGAACGTTTCTCCAGATCTTTTCTGTCTGCTCTACAAACAGAAAAAGCCTGTCAGCCTATGATGGTTGAAAATTTATCGGTTGACCCAGAGTTGATTCTGGTTACAACTAAAACCCAGGAAGGAAGTGGTCCTAAATTTGTGTCTGCTAGGGATGATATTTCAACTAAGTTGCATCCAGTTGATGTCAAAAATAGCTCCCAGAGACCAAGCGATTCTAGTGCTTCTATTTTGCCTGTTGCTAGTGTGTTGCTGGATAAAGATACGACAACCTTGTCTGATCACGGTGATGTGATATGGCCAGGGCACAAGGAAAGCATGAAGGTGATCTGACTGTTACCCACTAACAGTGTGGAAACTTGTAACAAGGAAGAGAGTGCTTCTAATTTTGTGACTATGAAGTCTAGCAGTTTACCTGAAAGTGGGTTTTGTGAAAATCCTCCTGATGGGACAGAGGTGATTCTGGATTTAAGTGAAACCCAGAAAGAGTCTGTTGTTGCTCAGGAAAATGTTCCTTTAAAGCAAACTCTAGATGAAAAGGGCAAGGGCAGAATTTCGGTGAAAAATGGGTTCTTGCTTAGAAAGATTCCTGAAGAGGAAAATCTTCAGGGTAGTTTTTGCAAGCAGTTTGCTGCAACTGGTGGATGTGGAAGTGATTTGATTGAGTTAACTCAGGGTGAATCACTGTATAGAGAAAGCAACATTTTGTTTGGGAAACTTGTTCCAGTTCTTAACTGCCAGTCTTGCTGAGGTGTAGAGACCCACTGACTTTGCTTTAGAAATACGGATAGCTTGGAAAAGGTTTCAAATTAAATAAAAATTGTTAGGGAATCTAAACAGCTCTATAAGCTTAATCAGCTTTTTGGGGAGACAATATTGTTGGAACATGAATGTCTCCATGTTGATTCTTTAAGTAAGCAGTCTGTGACTCCGCTACTGAGGAAAGATCATGTTACTGGTTAGTGCGTTACAGGGATGCAGGGGAGAGCAGGCAAAGTCACATCTCTAAATATTTTGGATATGACTTGTAGTCTCTTAGTGGACTTAACCTCTGCTTCCACATGGAATCAGATGTCAGTAAGGGAAGGACAAAAGAACCTTGAGTCTAACATGCTAGTGAAATTGGATGGTATCTCTTTAAGACAGTCCAGCCTTGGAATTGGTAAAGCTTGAGGATTTGAAAATGAGTAAACAAGCTAGTGTCTGTGTTGATGCAAATTACCTGACTGACTGGGGGGAGAAAGACTTGCCCATAGCCATTAGCAAAGAGGATGTACCCAGCCAACCAATGGAGTCTGTTGCACAAAAGAGTTCAGATTTTGACCCTTCTGGACAGGGAGGAAAGGAAGGATTAAACCTTGCAAATAAAAGCCAGAGGCTAACGCTAAAATACCAAAACCCCAAGGAAGTGGTTAAGCTGAAAGCCTATGTTAAGGAAGACCCTGAGGTCAAGAAAAAGCTACAAAGATTCAAAAAGGATATTGAACAAACTGACGTAAAGAATGACTTGTCTAAACCAAAGACTTGGCATGTCACAAATAATTGTACATGTACACTTGTGATTGAACTGATGTTAATATTATTGCTAATGATTGTAACTAACTTGTTGCTGATACCAAGAACTGTAAAAATGTACAATGTGCAGGGTCTTTTGGAAAAGCCCTTGAACATGTTAAGAGTGGTACATAAGAGAAACCCTTAGGATTATGCTGTTTGATTCAACAAGAACACACTATGTGTTAAAAAGCCTAATAAAGTTGAGGCTTCATAGCTAATGCATAGACCTATTTCTAAAACTTTCTAAACTTTCGTCTCTTTGAAATGTACGGTGAATGGTGGAGGAATAAGCAAATGGCCTTCTGTTAATTCGTATAGCTAAGTACCGGTGATGGACTTCATTCAAAGTCCTCCTAATCACCTTTTGTTCCCCGAGGAAATCCCAACTTGTCAAAGAGGACATGAAATTGTATAAAAGATCCTTGGGTCCTGATTCTGTCATCTCAGATCTGCTTAGGCTTCTTCAGGGGAAGTTTGAGTCACAAGATTGGGGTCCCAGTTATGCTAGTACATCCTTAATGTGATATTTGGACTTTGGACTATAAACTATGAACTATTTCTGAAAGAACTCTTTGCAACCACAAAGCTCACCATCTCTGCTGTGAATCTGCACCTAAATGAACTGAACTCATGTCTGTATGTATATTGATCTTTTAACCATACTTTCTCATGTTGTTTTTAATAAATTGTAGTTTAGTTAATAAGAATTGGCTGTAGCATGTATTTCTAATGCATATACAATGAGAAATCAAAATGAAAAATCAAAGAAAATGAAAATCAAAGCTATGCAGATGGCTCTAATTTTGCTATTTCCTGACCTTTTGAGTGCTTCACTTTACAATTTTAATGCTCTAATGCAGGGCTCGGCAACCTCTGGCACATTACCCTGGCGGGCCGGGCCAGTTTGTTTACCTGCTGCATTGGCAGGTTTGGCCACTTGCGGCTCCCACTGGCCGCAGTTTGCCATCCCAGGCCAATGGGGTCTGCAGGAAGTGGCGCGGGCCGAGGGATGTGCTGGCCGCTGCTTCCCGCCGCCCCCATTGGCCTGGGACGGCGAACCGTGGCCAGTGGGAGCCGTGGTTGGCCAAACCTGCCGACATGGCAGGTAAACAAACTGGCCTGGCCCACCAGGGTGCTTACCCTGGTGAGCCGTGTGCCAGAGATTGCCGACCCCTGCTCTAATATATTATTTTGGTATAGAATATATTATTTTCTATGTAACACCAGATACTTTAATACAAACTTAAAATAAAAACGAAGTGAAATATTTCCTTGAAAAAGTAAAGCAGATAGTAATCTACAATATACTTAAGGGTGTTTTCATTCATTTCATAGCACATATTAGCTACTTACACACCAGTATGTGTGTTCAGTGCACACAGTTCACAGGCAAAATTACTACACCCTTCAGATGAAACCCTTGATGAGCAGAGTGATTTTATATAGACTATCAGTAAACAGCAGAAGTCTCATGTCTTCTCTAGTTTACTTATTTAAAAAGTTTGCTCTTTGTAGTCATGCTACAGAAAGTATGGAGCTTAGTTGCCACACATGCGCTGAGAGTTCTGGGCTAAGACTTTAAAGCATGTCAGACAGCAGACGCTATTTCAATGTTTCCCATAGGTCAAGTAGCTAAAAGAGCTAACCAACTAAGCTTAACCACAAACACTTGCTGAGTTGTGAAGTCGCTTCCTTTTTTCTTCTATTTTATATGCTTTACACTTATAGAGTTGTAATAAATACACAGTAGATCAAAATGTGCTGTTTGATATAGTATAGGGTGTAATGTTGTTAGATAAATCTAAAAGGTGTCCATTAAGATTTAATAAACTATACCTTAAATTTTATGATATCCAAAGGCACTCGAACAGACCCCTCAGTCTGATGAAACTTCATGTCTTGGTAACCCGACCATAAAGTATTGCAAATAGTTTGGACCATGCCAATTATTTTAATAAGAAATATACAGCTAATCTTTAAAAAGGGATTCTAACAAGGAATTTTATATTATATTTATATTTTTGTTTTATATGAAAAGAAGTCAGTATATTCAAATATTATGTTGAGAAGCCAATGTGAAGTGTAACTCTTTAAGGGGAACCAACCAAAATGTCATAAGGCCTGATCAATTCAATGACTGGCAGTTGCAGGGAAGGTTTCAGATTCAGTATTAAGGCTGCTGCTTATCACTGGAGTGTAGGGAATATCAAGTACTGGTATAGAGGTGTGTACAGTTACTTTGTAGTATTTCATTAATTGTTATCCTAGTAGACATGGATCAAGAAAATGAGTCAAATGACTTTATTTTGCTGCATGATGAACTACGTAACAATGACAGAACTATTCAGAAGTTTGAAGAGACTTCATGTAAAGACTCCATTCTAACTTCAAGATGGGTATTTCTGCAGATGGCCAAGAGTGCAGAGGGAATAGGGTGACCAGACAGCAAGTGTGAAAAATCAGGACAGGAGGTGGGGGATAATAGGAGCCTATATAAGAGAGACCTGAAAATTGGGACTGTCCCTATAAAATCAGGACATCTGGTCACCCTAAGAGGGAAAGAGCATGGAGTTGTGCAAAGTTAGCCAAAGGATCACACTGTAATGGGGGCCATGGAAAGTAAAGTCAGGGGGGAGGGATAGCTCAGTGGTTTGAGCATTGGCCTGCTAAACCCAGGGTTGTGGGTTCAATCCTTGACGGGGCCACTTAGGGATCTGGCGCAAAATCAGTACTTGGTCCTGCTAGTGAAGGCAGGGGGCTGGACTTGATGATCTTTCAAGGTCCCTTCCAGCTCTAGGAGATAGGATATCTCCATTATTTTTTAACTTGCAGAAGTGTTGCTGACTGGAGGTAAGCCAGCATGTGCTCAAAGTATGGTCCAACATGTCTCTCACAAACTAGGATGTCACAAGAGGTTTTGCATTAAGATAATATTTTCCAGACAGAGCTGCAAGAAGCTGTAAGAGACTCACCTCATTTTCTCATTGGATGATGAGATGGGACACCGCTTCTATCCTGGTTGGACATTTCAAATCTTTGCCAGAAACGTGGTCACTTTCTGACTGGCCCATATCAGAAGAGGAACCAGGTTGCACCACCCAGCAAAACATGTATGAGAAGCCCTGTGTTGTTCAACATGTTGTTCCCAAGTCCCATCAGGATGAGAGAGATGGATTTGGACCATTGTTGCCTGGCCAGTGAGAACATCCCCTACTTGGTAACAACTAAAGCCTTGTCACTGACAAGCACCCTATTAACTGTTCTATGAAGTCCTATGTTCAAGACAGCTGCACAATCTAGAAGTACAGCTGTCAACATCTTGAATGAAGAACCTCAACAATCTCCCTCTCTCCCTCGTTGTAACTGTGGAGCTGTGATGGAGAATTTTCCTAAGCTGTTACCATCAAGTTCTGCATGGGTGTAACAGAACCCTATGAAATGTGCATGGACATGGGATATTAAAATAACCCATAACTTTTTGACAAATCACAATCCATTTTCACCAGAGCACTGTCCCTACACTGCATATGTGATTATCTCAACCTAAATGTAAAGGTTTTTACCATCTACCACTAACCTACTGGAAATATTTAAAACCAAGTCAATTTTCATTTTATTTTATTTATGTAATTGAAAAAGTATTTTCACTTTCTTCACCTCAAAAATGACTGAGCTGTTTTGGCTCAAACTTAAAAAAAAAAAACACCAACTTCCTCCCAGATTGATGAAAACCTGCCAGAATCTTTAGATGGAAAAAGTATAATCAGCTCTGATCCTTTATTCTAAAAACTCCTGCAACCTCACCCAAGTGCCTTGATGTACCTTCCACCTATATAAATAATGTATATGCACATATATATAGTAATGACTATTAGATTTTAATGAAAAAAGACTATGTGAACACAGCATATTAAGTCTGTGAATTAAAAGCTGCAACAGTCAGGAAATGTAAATATTAAACATCTCACACCAACAGTAGGTCAACCGCACTAGATGGAATGTAGTATTTGATTAAGCTGTTAAATGTATATCTTAATAGAGCGTGGCAAAATTGTCATGTAAATTTTCCAGACAAGGCATAAAATCTACTCACTGCTTTAGCATAATGGAAAAAATGAGTAATTCTTTACTCACCTGTTAAGATACAAATGTATTCTTCTCAGGCAAATGAGTGAATAGACTCTTGCAAGGATGTGGTATTATATGCAGATTGTGAAATGTAAGTTAAAGCTGCTGTAAGGACTCTTGCCTTTTTATATTTAAGTTCAGTGTTAATGGCTCAAGATTGTTACATATAATTTCATCCTCCTTTCCTTCCACCCCATCCCACTCAGGACATGTTAACTGTCAATTTGTCACTAAGAAGTTTGGCTCCTAAAAGGAAGCAGTTGGGAGAGCAGCATTTTTGTGGCCTGTTGCATGCACGTCAGTGATACATCACCAAATACAATAGGTCATCTGTCTTGTAGTGCCACCACTAGTCCATGGCATCTAGAATGTTCCATGCCATGAAGTAACCAAGAAACTCCCAGCATGCAACATATTTGTTTCTTGTGTGGAATCCATAAAATAGGTCAGCGTATGCTATAGATATATTCATGTTGGACAGTTTCCTGTTCTGTCTTATGCATGATGTTTAAAAATTGCACAATTCTGTGGTTCTAATATACTAACACTTGTTTTGAACCAAACTTGGAAATCTTTAATCTTTGCGATTAATAAAAAAAGTAAGCGCAATTAATCGCGCTGTTAATAGAATACCATTTATTTAAATATTTGTGGATGTTTTCTACATTTTCAAATATATTGACTTCAATTACAACACAGAATACAAAGTGTACAGTGCTCACTTTATATTTATTTTGATAACAATTATTTGCACTGTAAAAATGAGTATTTTTCAATTCACCTAATACAAGTACTGTAGTGCAATCTCTTGATCATGAAAGTTGAATTCTACATTTGTAGAATTGTGTACAAAAATACCCCTGCATTCAAAAACAAAACAATGTAAAACTTTAGAGCCTACAAGTCCCATTAGTCCTACTTCTTGTTCAGCTAATTGCTCAGACAAACAAGTTTGTTTACATTTGCAGACGATAATACTGCCTGCTTCTTGTTTAGCGTCACCTGAAGGTGAGAACAGGCGTTTGCATGGCACTGTTGTAGCCCACGTCACAAGATATTTACATGCCAGATGCGCTAAAGAGTCATATGTCCCTTGATGCTTCAGCCACCATTCCGGAGGACACGCGTCCAAGCAGATGATGGATTCTGCCCGATAATGATCTAAAGCCGTGCAGACCGATGCATCATCTGAGTCAGATGCCAACAGCAGAAAGTTGATTTTCTTTTTTGGTGATTTGGGTTCTGTAGTTTCCACATCTGAGTGTTGCTCTTTTAAGACTTCTGAAAGCATGCTCCCCACCCCTTCCCTCTCAGATTTTGGAAGGCATTTCAGATTCTTAAATCTTGGGTCTAGTGCTGTAGCTATCTTTAGAAATCTCATTGGTACCTTCTTTGCATTTTGTCAAATTTGCAGTGACAGTGTTCTTAAAATGAATAAAATGTGCTGGGTCACCATCAGTGACTGCTATAACATTAAAATATATGGCAGAATGCAGGTAAAACAGAGCAAGAGACATACAAGTCTCCCCCCAAGGAGTTCAGTTACCAATTTAATTAACACATTATTATTTTTTTTTTTTAAACGAGTGTCATCAGCGTGGATGCATGTTGTCTGGAACAATGGCCAAAGCATGAAGAGGCATATGAAGCTTTAGCACATCTGGCACGTAAATATCTTGCGACACCAGCTACAACAGTGCCATGCGAATGCCTGTTCTCACTTTCAAGTGATGTAATTAAGAAGTGGGCAGCATTATCTCCTGTAAATGTAAACAAACTTGTTTCTCTTAGCGATTGACTGAACAAGAAATAGGACTGAGTGGACTTGTAGGCTCTAAAGTTTTACATAACTGCACTCAAAAACAAAACAATGTAACCAAAAAAACCCTACATTTGTAAGTTGCAATTTCATGATCAAGAGATAGCACTACAGTACTTGTATGAGGTGAATTGAAAAATACTATTTCTTTTGTTTATCATTTTTACAGTGCAAATATTTGTAATAAAAATAATATAAAGTGAGCACTGTACACTTTGTATTCTGTGTTGTAATTGAAATTGATATATTTGAAATGTAGAAAACCTCCAAAAATATTTAATTTCAATTAGTATTCTGTTTAACAGTGCGATTAATCGCGATTAATTTTTTTTAGTTAATTGCTTGAGTTAACTGCGATTAATTGACAGCCCTAATTTAAACAATACTGGATTAGTTTAGATTAAAATTACAATATTTTACAAAATACAATACAAGTTTATTTAGTGAGTAGAACTATAAGATATTAAAGTCAGAAATGGCTGAGAAAAATAAAGATAAGCTTTTTAGTAGCTAAAATGTACCTTGAACCCAATCTAGTATTTGAAAATCCTTACCACATATTCCCAGCAACATGGCTGGCCAAAATCTCAGATCAAGATCTCACCTTGAAGTCAAGGGGCTGGTTCCTTTGTCATCTTAGGTGAAAGAGAACTTTGGGTTTTATACCCCTTTCTTTTATAGTTCAGTTAAACCTTTTAAATGGATTTTTCTGAGGGTATCCCTCAAAGCAAAGCAACAGCAAAGAAGGTGATATAGAGTCTGACTGTGGAGGCTCCATGTTCTTTCTTCTCACCTGTGTTTGCAGATATGTGAATTTGCTTTGTCTCCTGTCATTTCATCTCCCTGCTGTCTTGAGGACCCTGTATACTACTGTCAAGGCTGAATCCCCACTCTGTCACTCCGAGTGCAGAAGTGGGAGCCCACAAGAATTTTAAAAATTAATACTTGCCACTCCAGGCTTGTATTAAACTCTGAAGGTTACAGCTTTTCTCTGACCTTGGCCTGGTAAATGCTGACACCGCCCAAATGCAAAAACAAACAAACAAACAAAAAAAACCTTTGAACCCAGGAAGGAGCACTTGAGAATTCCTCCCTGTGGGGCATCCTCAAGCCCTTTCACTCCCACCTCTGGGAAGAGCTGAGAAAGCCACAGCTAATTTCCTTTGTTTTCTATCAGCTAATCGAACAACCTGCACAAACCTCTTAGGACACCAAAAATCCAAACCTGTTCTTAAAGGTAAATTTTATTAAAAACAAAAAGGAAAACAGTCCATCTAGAACTTAGGCTTTTTGCTAGATCTTAAAAGAAACAATTACAAAAATTAAGCACCCAAAATAGCTTTCTTGGGGGTTCAGCTTAAAGGTTACACGCAAACAAAAGCATCAGGGGTTAGCACAGAGGAGATCCACAAACATTAAAAAATAAACAGAAATAAACCCGATTGCATCTAGCCAAACATTCTGATCGTACACATCTGGAGTTCAGGTAAGTAGTTCTAGGCATGATCTGATGATTTATGATCATACCTGGCTCAAAGCTGCTTATAACATGGCTGTTCTGTCCCTCCAGCCCTGAGAACAACAGACAAAGGGAAAGTTTCTTTCTACATTTTAAAAAGTTCTAGCCTTCCCATTGGCTCTTTTGATCAGGCGCCCACTCCTTTTCCTTTACCTGGGGAACTTCGTTAACCCTTTACAGGTAAAGCAAGCAGAGAACAGCTACCAAGAGGGATTTTATAGCTAACTGTCTGTGTGGGTGTCCATAAAAGGGAGCTCCCCTGCACACACTTTATTTATCACAACTACTTATATGTAAATTGAGGTGAACACACATTTCTTCAGCCGGAATAGCCCTGCCCAGGCAGAAGAATGTGGTTTTGAACATGTGCTAAGAATATCAGAGGGGGATTTAATGATTTACATATGTTGCTATATACATTTACCATGCTATCATGAACCAGTGAGTTACTCGTTTTCAGATGATACCTCACAAGGTGTATTTTGTTCAAAGACTATTACAATAGTGTGTCTGGTATGAATACAGACCCATAGATGAGATTCAGGCTTACCGGTTTGCATTGTGACCTATTGCATTAGTGCCTAGATGCCCCAACTAAGATTAGGGTGCCATTGTGCTAGGTGCTTTCTCGTATGATTTTTAGATGGATGTTTTCAAACTCAAAGTGCATTGATGAACAGCAGCCTCAACATTTTCATGGCTATCCAGAGAACTCCAAGAAGCTTGTTACCCAGCTCTGTTGAAAAGATTACAGTTCAAACTTAAAGTTAACATTGCTGGTTCATGAGTGCAGGTGGAACTCTAACCAAGGCTGGTTATGGGTGAACTTGAGTCTTGAGTCAAATGTATTGTCAAGCGTTGGGTACAGTTTTCTAAAGATATACATGTAAAAAGATGACACCAAATATCAATGTTTCTGTGTATTCAAATGTTTCAGAGATTCATCATTGAGATGTGCTTATTCTTTGAAATGTGAGTGCTAATCTGAGATGCATGAATGCAATTTTCCTTTAAATTGCACATAACATTTGGGAGCAGGGTTATATCTTCCCCAAGATATCATACATTTTAATGGGTACAATAATTGCAGGGCATTGTCCCAAAAGCACATCACACTCCTCACACTGTTTATATTGAGATATATGCTGAAAGATGTGTGCTTTATCATACAGCAGCCTCTTCAGTCTCTTAGTCCATCTCAGGTGTGAAATATTCTTTGCACCTTGAAACAACTTTAATTTTAGTCCGTGTCAGGGCTGTAGAATCCCCATTTGGAATGCAATGGATTAAAAATGCCCCTTTCTGACTAAACACCCCACTTGGAAGATCTCTTGATCTGAAGAAGATGTGGCATACAGCTGGCCTAAATCCAGGATAGGGAACAAGATAGCATCCACTGAATTGACTTCTCCATGGAATCTATTTCTTTTTCTCTTAAAAACCATTTCTGCTCTGTTTCCTACAGTGAATCTGACTAATATAGAAATTTTCTACTTATTCTCATAGCCCTAATGCCATATACTTGTCACTTCTATGTATTGCTCCTCTGTGGTAAGTGGAACCAATGACTTCAGACCCACATTCTGCATCATAGTGAAACAAACCCATGCTAGCAGCCCCACCCTCGGAAACTAGACTGTCGTAGTAGAGTCATAGATGGAGAGGCACATCACACATCAGCTGGAAATGTGGAAATTAGGGCAAAGACTCCGATACATTCACAAGAAACTCACTAACCTCTGGGCAGCAATGTGTGATACTTCTCACGGAAGACAGAACTCACTGACTTCCTTCCCCTGTGTGTGTGTGTGTGTGTGTGTGTGTGTGTGTGTGTGTGTGTGTGTAAAAAAGCCTATTCTCCCTGCCTTCCCCAGAAATAGAGTGGAAGAAGTCCTCCTCATGCTCCCACATGTAGCCCCTTTCCTGAGGTAGGTGGTGAGAAGGGAAGATAGCTGAGGGGTGGGTGGGATGGGTTTTCTGGGGCAGCTGCTGAGATGGGAGGGTTGTTGCTGTAATGTAGGCTGAATGATTGGGTGGAGGCTCTAAGGAAGTGAGGTGGAGAGATATTTAGGGTGGTTAGTAGAAGGGGCTTGGGTGGGAGGTTCAGTGACGAGAAGCATGAGGGTTGTCTGGGTGGTGGTGAAAGGCTGCAAGGGAAGTTTGAGGTTTCCTGAAATCATGGCAGGTTGGAGTGCCTAGGCAACCTAGTGTAGGAATGCCTGTTGGTGGGGGCCACCTTCTCTAGGCGTGGGAGCTCTTCCTGTTTCCATCTCCTCAACACTTTTGTTTGCTGCTCTTCTGGCTGGGAGTGGTGAGAGAGGAAGCTAAGAGGCCACCTGCAGTGGGCTCCATGGAGCTCTCCTGGGTGTGGTTGAGGGTGTAGGAGGTACAGCAGAGCAATCTGTGTGGATGCAGATACTTCAGGGAAATGTGACAGGGTGGCCTCCCTGAGTGACTCTGCTGGGAGTAGAGCACACTTAGCTCGCTGCAGAATCTGGACGGCAGAATAAATGGTGTGAAGGTTGAGCTAATGCTAAGTTTTTCGCTTTTACTTTGTGGGTTTAAAAGAGGAACAACTATTTTGCCATTTTCAATTTTCATAGAGGTCTTTAGTGAAAACGTTAACTTCCCCTTTCTCGAGCTTCTTTCATTTTTCATCTTGCCACTGAAAAGGCGGGAAATCCCCCAAATCTGAACCACCCCTTCTTCCTTTGTCCAACAACTTCCCTGAAAAATCTGAATTTTTCACAAAAAATTTCACTTAAAGCCATTTCTCATCAAATTCTGAAAGAAAATTTTTGACTAGCTCTGCTCCAGAGTAGATAATTAGGCCTTGTCTACACATCAATATTACTGCTGTAGGTAAACTACCGTAGTTCATGGCACACCTCCTGGGGTGGATGCAGCTATACTGGTATAAAGGAGCCATAATCCAGTAGATCTATTCCTATACAGGAAGGGGAATAAGGTATATTGGTATGATACCTTTATACCAGTATAGCCACATACACACTAAAGCCTATATACTAATTTGATTGTTTTTAAATCATTCCCCTAACTGAAATAGCTATATCAATGCAAAAACTGTGTATAGACTAGGCCTTAAAGAACTTTGAAAAGCTGTAGGAATGGGGAACTAAACAGCTGTCGGAGAAAGGGTGGAGATGGTTGGAGGTGGTTGGCTAAGGATCAGGAAAGAGTGACTAATTTAATTCATTATTAAATAAGCAAGACATTATGAGAATGAATGATAAGTTGGGCATTAATTAGCCTGCATAAACACACAGTCTTATAGTTTTTTCCTTTCTCCTTCTCCTTATTGTTAAGGCACGCTTCTTCTTAAAATTTGGGTTGTAAAGTCTTGGGATCAGGGACCATTGCTATATCTTCAATGCAAAAAGTGGTTGGTTTTTGTTTTGTTTTAAATAGCAGGAGAACTGATGTGCATTACCTAGACCAGTGGTTCTCAACCTTTCCAGACTACTGTACCCCTTTCAGGAGTCTGATTTGTCTTGCGTACCAAGTTTCATCTTAAAAACTGCTTCCTTACCAAAGCAGACCTAAAAATACAAAAGTGTCACAGTACATTATTACTTAAAAATTACTTACTTGCTCATTTTTATCATATTATAAAATAAAACAATTTGAATATTTATACTGTACTTACATTTCAGTGTACAGTACATAAAGCAGTATTAAGTCATTGTATGTATGACATTTTAGTTTGTCCTGACTTTGCTAGTGCTTTTTACATAGCCTGTTGTAAGACTAGGCAAACATCTAGATGAGTTGATGTACCTCCCTGGAAGACCTCTGTGTACGCCTAGGGGTACATGTATCCCTGGTTGAGAACCACTGATCTAGGTGAGGTCAGCATTATACTGCACCTGTGGTTGACCATGGCCAGCTTATCCTGTGGTAAAACTACTTGGCCTGGTCTCCACAAGGATTTTACAGCCAGATAGCTAGCATGCATTGGTTATCCCATGATAAAAGCACACTTCTTTCTTGACTGTCATAAAAAAGATCTGTCTCTCTCTGTTTCTACAGCAGCTGGCACAACGTGGCCTGATCCTGATTAAAACTTCCAGCTGCTACAGTACTACGGAGAATGATACAGGTGTGTTGAGTGCAGTCAAATTTAAAGTGCTGTAAAGTCCTCTAGAAATGCACACATGCCCAATAACATGCCATGCCACAGAGCCTTGTTGGAAAGATAATTGTATTAGTTATGGACATGATTACTGCATGATGTAACTAAGTGAAAACTTTCACGTGATCAGCATCAGTACAGCTTGAAAGAATATTTATTTTATGGTAAAAGTGAACAGGTTTTTTTTTTTTTTTAAGAAATGGGTTGACCTTAGGCCCATGGTCAAAACATTAGCAGGCATTTCAGCAAATAAAAACCCTTTGTATTTTGAGGCCCAGGAAACATCCTATTCTACAATTGCCAG
Source organism: Trachemys scripta elegans (assembly GCF_013100865.1). Classification (NCBI taxonomy): domain Eukaryota; kingdom Metazoa; phylum Chordata; order Testudines; family Emydidae; genus Trachemys; species Trachemys scripta. The sequence continues at coordinate 19,507,656 of NC_048300.1, forward strand.
TTTCCCATTTTACTCCCCATTCTGGCATTCGTTGTCCTGTTGATATCAGTAGCTTGTATAAGCAACACTGGAACATAAAGCCAGAGTATCCCAAGGAGGGGGAAAGAAAAGCCTAGTTCCAGTCAATATTTGTGTTTAAATTGTTTCTTAATATCCCTATGTTACACCCCAGGGTATGAAGAACACAATTATTGGAAAAATGCTGAATATGGACTAAAACTACTGGTTTCAGAGTAGCAGCCGTGTTAGTCTGTATCCGCAAAAAGAACAGGAGTACTTGTGGCACCTTAAAGACTAACACATTTATTAGAGCATAAGCTTTCTTGGGCTACTGCCCACTTCTTCGGATGCATATAGAGTGGAACATATATTGAGGATATATATATATATATACACACACACATACAGAGAGCATGAACAGGTGGGAGTTGTCTTACCAACTCTGAGAGGCCAATTAAGTAAGAGAAAAAAATTTTTTTGAAGTGATAATCAAGCTAGCCCAGTACAGACAGTTTGATAAGAAGTTTGAGAATACTTACAAAGGGAGATAGATTCAATGTTTGTAATGGCTCAGCCATTCCCAGTCCTTATTCAATCCTGAATTGATTGTATCTAGTTTGCATATCAATTCCAGCTCAGCAGTTTCTCGTTGGAGTCTGTTTTTGAAGTTTTTCTGTTGTAAGATAGACCTGCGGGTGGCTGTCATTGAATGGCCAGACAGGTTAAAGTGTTCTCCCACTGGTTTTTGAGTATTATGATTCCTGATATCAGATTTGTGTCCATTAATTCTTTTGCGGAGAGACTGTCCGGTTTGGCCAATGGACATGGCAGAGGGGCATTGCTGGCACATGATGGCATATATCACATTGATAGATGTGCAGGTGAACGAGCCCCTGATGGTATGGCTGATGTGATTAGGTCCTATGATGATGTCACTTGAATAGATATGTGGACAGAGTTGGCATTGGGCTTTGTTACAAGGATAGGTTTCTGGGTCAGTGTTTTTGTTCAGTGATGTGTGGTTGCTGGTGAGTATTTGCTTTAGGTTGGGGGGTTGTCTGTAAGCGAGGACAGGTCTGTCTCCCAAGATCTGTGAGAGTAAAGGATCATCTTTCAGGATAGGTTGTAGATCTCTGATGATGCACTGGAGAGGTTTTAGTTGGGGGGCTGAAGGTGACAGCTAGCATCATCAGAGATCTACAACCTATTTATTGTTAATTATGCCTCTCCAGACTTCACCTTGAGAACCAACCCCCCAACAGCAGCAGAGCATCTGCGCAAGATAAGAAAACGGCTGAGATGGACCAAGGAACGGTGGTGCTGCAGCTGTCAGAGGCAGAACGCAAGAAGTGGAGGGAAAGCGACTAGCAGGAAAGACAAGAGAAGGATTCTTACAACAGCGATGCCACAGAGTTCTGGAGTGTAAAACTGACATGCTCCAGACTCTTGTTACACTCCAGACTGTCCTCCCCTTCAGCACATTCAGAACTCTTTTTCCCATGCACTCCCCAAACTCCACATGTGCATTCCTTTCTGCCACTTTGTGCTTTCCTCTAAACTCCACGCCCCCAGACAGCTTTTCAAATAAAAGCTGGACCTATACTCAGCTATGAAAATCAGCCCTCTCCCCTTCCCCTGGTACAGTCTCCCCCTGTGGGTGGGTGGGTGGTTTATTTGGCAATAAAAGCGAAGGTTTTTTTAAATTATAAGCACTCTATTTGTTTCACCACAAAGTATGATACCTTGTGGCAGCTGCAAATCAACAGGCACTTTCATTAGTTCTTTACATTGAATCCTAGGCCTTAACCATCGCAACTGCTTCCTAGCATACCAAATTCAAATAACCATTGCAGGCCCAAGCATAGCAACAAACATTACTGGTTTTCATCTTCAAAGTGTTGCCTCAAGGCATCCCTGATTCTTTTTGCCCCACATTGTGCCCCTCTAATAACCCTCGTATCTGGCCAGGGGCGGCTCTAGGCACCAGCAAAGCAAGCACATGCTTGGGGCAGCCCATTTGCAGGGGCGGCAGGGATCCAGCATGGCAGCTGAGAACCAAGAGGGGTCCCTGGGAGCTGTCCCCCGCCGAGCGCCGCCGAAACCCCCCCCCAGAGCGCCGCCCCCCCGTGGAGCGCCGTGTGCTGGAGCCCGCCCCCCCGCCGTGCCAAGCGCCACCGGACGTCCCCCCAGCGCCGAGCCCCGCGCTGCCCCCCCCGCCGGAGCCCGCCCCCCACCGAGCGCCGCGCCGCCGGAGCGCCCACCCCCGCAGAATGCCGCGCCGCGCTCCCCCCACCGCCCCTTACCAGGTGCCGCCCCAAGCATGTGCTTGGGTGCCTGGTGCCTGGAGCCGGCCCTGCTTGCTGTAGAAAAAGTAGGATAAAATTGAGCAAGAAATGCTTCTCAGTGGTTATTAGGACTGGAATTGCTATTTTCAACAGCCATTGCCTTTTCTTTGTTTGTTTGTTTGTTTAAAAGGAAGACAATGATATTGCACTGGCAAATTCCCCATAGAAAGAAAGAGTGGAACAAAAGAATAATAAAGGCACCTCAACTTTTCCTCATTTATGTAGGACAGTGTTATAATATGCATCCAGATATCCTCCAATCACACAAGCTGAAAATTGTTCCACTTTATTGCAGTTCTGTAACCATGTGGGAACCAATCCTGTCTGTGTTCTGTGCACATCTAAAATTCCTGCTGAATGACCTGCCGTGGGAGCGAGTTACCAGTGACCCAGGTCTGCGGCGGAAGGAGGGTGCAGGTGGAGTGGATGATCCCAGGGCTGGGGCAGCAGGAGGTGTGTGTGTGGGTGGGGCAATGGTGGGGGGTAGGGGGGAACCCAGAACTGGGCAGCAGGGTGTGTGTGTGGGAGAGCCAAGGTCTGGGGCAGCAAGGGGGTGCGGGTGGGGGAGGTGAGAGCCCAGGGCTGGGATGGGAGGGGGGTGCGGGTGGTGGGGGAGAGCCCAGGGCTGGGATGGCAGGGGGGTGCAGCGAGGAGCCCAGGGCTGGGCCGGGGGGCAGCCAAAATTTTTTTTACTTGGGGCGGCAAAATACCTAGAGCCAGCCCTGTATCTGGCTGCTCAAAATCAGCAGCCAGGCATTCTGCCTCAGCAGTCCACTCCTGAGAAAACCGTTCCCTCTTCCCTTCATAAATATTAAGCAGCATACAACATGTAGCTATAACCCTGGGAATATTTTCCTCATTCCGGTCTAACCTGCTATATAAGCATCACCAGCGCACCTTTAATCCAAACGCACATTCAATGGTCATTCTGTATCTACTCAGCCTGTTGTTGAACTGCTCCCGTATACGGCTTCATGAGCCATGGTATTAAGGGGTATGCCAGGTCTCCCATGATCACTGTGGGCATTTTGACTTCCCCTACAGTGATCTTCTGGTCTGGAAAGAAAGTCCCTGCTTGCAGCTTTTTGTACAGGACAGTGTTCCTAAAGATACATGCGTCATGCACCTTTCCAGACCAGCCCGCATTAATGTCAGCGAAACACCCATGGTGATTCACAAGCACCTGCAAAACCCTGGAGAAGTACATCTTCCAATTGATGTACTCAGTGGCTAGGTGGCCCGGTGCCAGAATCGGACTATGCGTGCCATCTATCGCCCCTCCGCAGTTAGGGGAAACCCAGTTCTGCAAAGCCAGCCACAATTTCATGCATGTTGCCAAGAGTCTGTCTTTTGCAGCAGGATGTGATTAATGGCTTTGCACACTTACGTTAATACAGCCCCAATGGTCGACTTTCCCACTCCAAACTAGTTCGTGAGCAACAGGTAGCAGTCTGGAGTCACCAGCTTCCACACTGCAATTTGCCAAGTGCTTCTCTACCGAGGGGGCAGCTCTCATTTGGTAGTCCTTATGCCACAGGGCTGGAGCAAACTCAGCACAAAATTCCAGGAAGGTGGCTTTCCACATCCAAAAGTTCTGCAGCCACTGCTCATCATCCCAGATTCGCATAACGATGCAATCCCACCACTCTGTGCTAGTTTCCCGAGCCCAAAAGCGACGTTCCATTTTGTTCAACTCCTCCATGAATGCCAAAAGCAATCTAATGTTGCTGCTTTCCATGTCAGACACCACGTCAGGCACCTGTGACTGCCGTTGCCTTTGTAACTTCAAGAATAACTCCACTGCCACTCGCAATGTGCTAGTAAGAGCTAGCAGTGAGGGATCCTTTCCTGCCGATAGATGTGGCAGGGAAAGCAGAAAACAAGGGATGTTGAAAAATGCCGCAAACTGAAGAAGGAAGCACATGGAATGCTGGGACGGAAAACAGTGCAACATGGGGCATTAAGCCTGGACCCATGATGTGCTGAGATCCCCTCCGCCTTCCCACAAGACCTAGCGGCAGAAGGGGGAGAGATGCACTGTGGGATAGGTACCCATAGTGCACTGCTCTCATTGGCGATGCAAGTGCCGCAGGTGTGAACACATTATGCTGCCAGTGGAAGACAATGTGAACACACAACAGTGGTTTTCTTTAAGTGCTTTTTTTATCAGTGATGAAGTTCTCAGGGAAAAAGCTCTGCCAGTGTAGCCATAGCCTCCGAAACCTCTGGGGTGTTTCCCTCAGTCACTCTGGGGCCTGTCAGCCCAGAATCGAGTCCATTTCAAGTAATGGAAGTGTGCTTATTCCAAATCACTGTGCAAGCAAATGCAGTTGGAGCCTCAATTTGCTCATTTGTCTCTTTTGGAGTTAGGGTCTGGTCGTGTTAGGTTGGAAACTCAAATCCCGCCTTCCTCTCTTACGCTTTTACACACACACACACACACACACACACACAAAATGCTCATCCAGATATCCGGGGATGGCCAATTAGAGACAGGCAGCGAATATTAAAATTAGGGCTGTTGATTAATCACAGTTAATTCATGCCATTAACTCAAAAAAATAATCCTGATTAATCGCCATTTTAATGGCACTGTTAAACAATAGAATACCAACTGAAATTTATTAAATACTTTAGGTTTTTTCTCTACATTTTCAAATATATTGATTTCAATTACAACACAGTTATAACAGAATACAAAGTGTACAGTGCTCACTATATATTATTATTTTATTACAGATATTTGCACTGTAAAAATAATAAAGTATTTTTCAATTCACCTAATACAGGTACTGTAGTGCGATTGCTTTATTGTGAAAGTGCAACTTACAAATGTAGAGTTTGCTGTTACATAACTGCACTAAGAGAGGGATGAGGTGTGGAGCATGATTTCAGAAGTCTTAAAAGAGCAACACTCTGATGCAGAAACAATCTGACCCACCAAAAAAGAAAATCAACCTTCTGCTGGTGGCATCTGACTCAGATGATGAAAATGAACCTATGTTGATCTGCACTGCTTTGGATAGTTATCGAGCAGAACCTGTCATCAGCATGGATGGATGTCCTCTGGAATGGTGGTTTGAAGCATGAAGGGGCATACGAATCTTTAGCGCCTCTGGCACGTAAATATCTTGAGATGCCGGCTACAACAGTGCCATGAGAACCCCTGTTCTCACTTTCAGGTGACATTATAAGCAAGAAGCAGGCAACATTATCTCCTGCAAATGTAAACAAACTTGTTTGTCTGAGTGATTGGCTGAACAAGAAGTAGGACTAATGGGACTTGTAGGCTCTGAAGTTTTACATTTTTTTTTTGAATGCAGTTATTTTTTTGTACATAATTCTACATTTGTAAGTTCAACTTTCATGAGAAACAGATTGAATTACAGTACTTGTATTAGGTGACTTGAAAAATATGATATTTTGTTTACAAATATTTGCACTGTAAAAATGATCAAAATTAATATAAAGTGAACACTGTACACTTTTTGTATTCCATGTTATATTTGAAAATGTAGAAGACATCCAAAAATATTTAAATAAATGATATTCTATTATTGTTGAATAGTGCAATTAATTGTGTGATTAATCAAGATTAATTTTTAATCACTTGACAGCCCTAAGGCCTAAAGGGACAATTATAATCATCTCATCTAATCTCATATAACACAGGCCAGAGAACTTCCCACAAAATAATTCATAGATCAGACCTGTTAGAAAACCATCCAATCTTGATTTAAAAATTGTCAGGGATGGAGAATCCACCACAACTCTTGGTAACTTGTTCCAATGGTTAATTACTCTCACTATTAAAAATGTACACCTTATTTCCAGTCTGAATTTGTCTAGCTTCAACTTCCAGCCCCTGGATTGTATTAAACCTATCTCTGCTAGCCTGAAGAGCCCTTTATCAAATATTTGTTATTTATAAACTGTGATCAAGTCATCCCTTAACCTTCTCATTTTTAAGCTCCTTGAATCTGTCACTATGAGGCATATTTCCTAATTCTTTAATCATTCTCTGGTCTCTTCTCTTGTTATCCCATGTAAATCTCTGTTTTTACTCCTGCTACCCTCCCACCGCCCATGACCCTGAGGGTATGGCTACACTTGCAGCTATACAGCGCTGTGAGTTAAACCTGTCTTCGTACAGCTGAGTAGGGAAAGCGCTGCAGTCTGTCCATACTGACAGCCACCAGCGCACTGTTGTGGCCACATTTGCGGCACTTGCAGTGGCATTGGGAGCGGTGTGTTATGGGCAGCTATCCCACAGCTATCCCCCAGAGCACCTCTTCCCATTCTGGTGCTGTGGGAAGGGGGTGGAGGTTGCAGGGGTATTCTGAGTCCTGTCCCAATGCCCAGTGATGCATCGTGTCACATCCCAGCAAGCCCTGTGTTTCCGTCCACATTTGGCGCCATTTGACGCCATCTTTCAACGATTTCTGTGCAGCGCAGTCTGTGTTCCGTTTCGGTCTGCGGGAAATGGAGCCCGAAATGCTAAGGAGAATGCTGACGAGTCTCGACAGTTTGGCAGTCGAGCTATTCCTTAAGATATCAAGGAGTCCGATGATGATATCGAGTCGCGTAACGCGTACAACATGAAATTGCTTGTGGCATTCATGGACATGCTCAGCACCGTGGAACACCACTTTTGGGCTCGGGAAACAAGCACTGAGTGGTGGTATCACATCGTCATGCAAGTCTGGGATGACGAGCAGTGGCTGCAGAACTTTCGGATGAGAAAAACCACTTTCATGGGACTGTGTGAGGAGCTCGCCCCAACCCTGTGGCGCAAGGACACGAGATTGAGAGTTGCCCTGCTGGTGGAGAAGCGGGTTGCTATTGCAATCTGGAAGCTGGCGACTCCAGACAGCTACCGGTCGGTCGCTAACCAGTTTGGAGTGGAAAAGTCGACCGTTGGAATTGTGTTGATGCAAGTTTGCAGGGCCATTAATCGCATCCTGTTCAGAAGAACCATGACTCTGGGTAATGTGCAGGACATTGTGGATGGCTTTGCACAAATGGGTTTCCCTAACTGTGGAGGGGCGATAGATGGGACACATATTCCTATTCTGGCACCACCCCACCTAGCATCCGAGTACGTAAATCGGAAGGGGTATTTCTCTATGGTTCTCCAGGCACTTGTGGATCACCGTGGGCATTTCATTGACATTAACGCAGGCTGGCCTGGAAAGGTGCATAATGCATGCATCTTTCAAAACACTGGCCTGTTCAGGAAGCTGCAGGCCAAGACTTTTTCCCCAGAGCAGAGGATCACAGTAGGGGAAGTCGAAATTCGCATTGTGATCCTTGGAGACCCCGCTTACCTGTTAATGCCGTGGCTCATGAAACCCTACACAGGGAGCCTTGAGAGCAGCAAGGAACAGTTCAATAGCTCAGTGGTTTGAGAATTGGCCTGCTAAACCCAGGGTTATAAGTTCAATCCTTGAGGAGGCCACTTAGGGATTTGGGGCAAAATCAGTACTTGGTCCTGCTAGTGAAGGCAGGGGGCTGGACTTGATGACCTTTCAGGGTCCCTTCCAGTTCTATGAGATAGGTATATCTCCATGTATTATTATATTATAACTACAGGCTGAGCCGGTGCCCAATGACTGCGGAGTGTGCTTTTGGCTGTTTAAAGGGCTGCTGGTGATCTCTGTATGGAAGCTGGACTTGGCCGAAAACAGCATCCCCATGGTTATAGTCGCGTGCTGTACCCTCCATAATATTTGTGGAGGGAAGGGTGAAAGATTCAGTCAGGCATGGACCGTTGAGGTTCAACACCTGGAGGCTGAATTTGCACAGCCAGAGAGCAGGGCTATTAGAGGGGCCCAGCACGGGGCTGCAAGGATTAGGAATGCCTTGAGGGAGCAATTTGAGGCTGAAAACCAGCAGTAATGTCTGGTGCCCGGCACGGGAGTGAAGTGCAGTGGTTCCAATGTTAGTAGGAATCTGTGTTTGCTAAGCTGATTTGCAATGCCTGTTTCTTTCCTGGGCTAAGGTATCTTTTACTTTATGCAATAATAAAGACTATTTTCAAAGCCAAAAAATCCATTTATTGAAAAGAAAATGCATTTATTGAAAAGAAACACAACTGCTTGGGAATCAGAAAGGGTAAGGGTGTCTCTCCCCCGCACCCTCACTCCCGCTTTCCTCCTCCTCCCCCTGCTCTGAAGTGTCCATGGTGGTGCTCGGAGTGGAGGTGGGGTCACCCCCAAGTATTGCGTCCAGCTCTTTGTAGAATCGTCAGGTCACGGGGGAGCACCTGAGCAGCCGTTTGCCTTGTGGGCTTTGCAATAGGCATTCCGCAGCTCCTTCACTTTAATCCTGCACTGCAGTGCATCCCGGTCATGGCCCCTTTCCATCATGGCCCTTGATATCTGCCCGAAGGTGTTGTAATTCCTATGGCTGGAGCACAGCTGGGACTGGACAGCTTCCTCCCCCAAACACTGATGAGGTCCAGCAACTCCCCATTGCTCCATACTGGGGCTCGCTTGGCACGTAGAGGCATGGTCACGTGGAAAGATTCACTGATAGCACTCCACGCTTGGCTGAGCAAACTGAAAGTGGATTTTTAAAATTCCCAGGGAATATAAAGGGCGGGTCTGACGGTTGGTCACCTGAGGCCAGGGCAGTAGAGTTCGAACTGATGACCAGAGTGGCTAGAACAGACATTGTGGGATACTGCAGAATACTTCTGACAGCCAATCAGAGTGCATTGGGCGGCAACACTGGCACTGCAGCGCAGCAGCGGGCAGCTCAATACTCTTTATTCCTCTCGGGGAGGTGGAGATATAGCACTGTATGTGCCTTGCCAGTGTGGACGGGGAGTGAGATACTGCGCTGTACGCGGCTTTATTGCACTGTAACTTGCAAGTGTAGCCAAGGCCTTAGTTACACTTACTCATTGCATTGTGTCTTAGGCTGTGTCTACATGGGGCGCTGCCCCAAAATCAGGCACTGTGATAAATGAAGGGTGGGGGTAGCTCTCTTTTATGGACACCCAGCCAGCCAGTTAGCTATAAAATCCCTGTTAGTAGCTGTTCTCTACTTGCTTTATCTGTACAGGGTTAAAAAGTCCATAGGTAAAAGGAAGGGAGTGGGCACCTGGCCAAAAGAGCCAATGGGAAGGCTAGAACTTTTTAAAATTGGGAAAAACTTTCCCTTTGTCTGTCTGTCTGTTCTCCGGAGAGAGGCGACGCAGAGCAGGAACAGGGCTGAACTATGTTGTGGGAAGCTTTAAGCCAGGTATGAAAAACCATCAGATCATACCTAGAGACTACTTATTTGAAACCCCCAGATATGTAAGTAGACCAGGGAATGTCTAGGAAGACGCGATTGGGTTTAATTATTTATTCCCCCCCCACACTTATTGGCTTCAGGACTCCTCTGTGCTAACCTCCAAATGCTTTTGTTGTGCTTGTAATCATTAAGCTGGACCTCAATAAAACCATTCTTGGTGCTTAATTATTATATTTGCTCTTTTAAAATCTAGCAATAACCAAAGTTCCAGATGTATTTTCTTTTTTTGTTGTTCTTAATAAAACTTACCTTTTTTAAGAACAGGATTGGTTTTTTTGCGTCCTAAGAGGTTTGTGCTTCAGACAGAGCTCGAACCTCATCATGCACCGGCGCCTGTACACAGGAGAGCAGCCCTACTGGTGCTGGGACTGCGGGAAGAGCTTCAATGTGAACTCTGACCTGATTAAACACCAGTGAACTCACATGGGTGAAAGGCCCTACCTCTGCACCAAGTGCGGGTGGTGATTCAGCAGCAGCTCTAATCTCACAAGGCACAAGTGGCTGCACACAGGTGAGAGCCTTGTTCAGAGCAAAGGGTGTGATGAATTTGGTACCATAGGAAACCTGCTGGGTGGGCATTTGAAGGACGCTTGATGGTTTGATGGTCTCTCATAAGCTTATCAGCATGTGTGTAGGGTTCCTTCATTCTTTTTAATACGTTTTCTCTATATGGCTTTCACCTTAAGAATAAAATATGCCTGCTTAGAAATAGGTGTGGGGCGACTTATCACTGTGGGTTCTCAGACCATTATTAGTCTCTGAAGAGTCTCTTGTTGGAAAATATCACAATACAAACAGGGGGCTGTGCAGCCTGGAAATACCCTCTCAGAAAGGGGGAGAGAGAAGTGTGTCTCCACCCACGAGAGGTGACAACCAGGAGATTCGGAAGGCTGAGTGCAGGTGCCCTGGCTCGACCACAGAGGGGAATACTGGTGCAATCGCCCTGAACTGGGATGCCCAACACTGGAGGTTTTTAAGAACTAGTTAGACAAACACCTGTCAGGGATGGTGTCACTGTGCCTGAGTGGGTCACAACTGTGAATAGCAAATATAGGACAAGCTGCTAAGAAATAGGGTAGACACACCCCAGAACTGGTGGTTAATCTTCCATAAGATATACCAAACCAGCAACAAAAGTAAACTTCTGTCTCACCACGTTGGCTAACAGGAATTCAGAAAGGCAGCATCCTTAGTTATTCCAGTCCTTGTTTCTACACCCAGACACTAGATTTAATGATGAGTGGTTATTTAAAACCAATTTCATCAACCAAAGGGTTCTTCTGATCCCAAAGAACCAGGGACGTACCCTGGTCAATATATAACTCAGATCTTACCCAATAATCACACTGTTGCCAATCTTTTAGTATCTACTATCTAAAGGTTTGTTTAGAAGAGAAAGAGGTGAGAGTTAAGATCTGGTAAAGATATCAAATACATACACACTTTGCCAGGTTCTTGTATCAGGTTTGAAGCAGCGGTGGTATAAACGGCTGGCTTAAGTCAAGTCTCTGGTTGCTTCCAAAAGATTGGAAGGGCCTCAGTCCTTTGGTTAGAATGCTCCCATTAGTATAATTAGTATAGTCCAAAGAGCAGAGCAGGAAAGAGGCAAAATGAAGATGTTTCGAGGGCCTTTTATCGCTTCTGTCATGTGGAGGGAAACTCATTGTTCCAAGCAAAGCCACCAGCACAATTAGTGGAAAAGTACAGGCACAAGAAGGAGTTCAGTACCACATGATCTAGTCACATGCCCTTGCATGCTTTGATGAGTCATACCAGGGGCCATTACCCATATTCCAACTAGAACTTCTACAGGAAAGTCCATTAGGTGGGGATAGGCTGTGAACTTAAACATTCCCTTCACAATATGCTGTCTAGACTGGATGTAAGTACCTTGTGGGTATTATCACAGGAGCAAACACATTTGAAATACAGGTACAGAGTCAATATTCTTAACTTCAGATACAAAAATGATGCATGCATACAAATAGGATAATCATATGCAGCAAATCATAACTTTTCCATTGACACCTCACACAACATACTTTGTACAAGATATGTTGCAATTATTTAACAGCGGTAGCAACAATGATCTGCATGGTCATATTTTAATCCTATAACGTCACAGATGGTCTCGATCTCACACCTAAAGTAAGCTAACTTGGGTGGTGACACTCAAATGTGAATCATTCCAGTTAACGCTGCAGTGTGAGCAAGGCCCGAGTGAGAAAAGTTAGTCACTCTCCATGTCCAATGAATGCTTGGCCTCTGCTGAGACTTCTAGAATGTGTGCCATGCAGCAGGGAGTCTGGAGATTCCAAAAGCCCTGGCTGAAACTGGGGTTCTCAGGGCTTCAGTCTCCTGGCATGGAGATGGGATGCCTTCCTTGAGAGCCCTGGCATGGCAGAGTCATCCCGGGGCCTTGGAAACAGACAGCATGGTAGGTAACTGTGAATGAGGGTCAGTTCTGTGAATTTGCTAAGGTGCCAACTGGAGTTTCAAGATGAAATCTAATAAACTAGTGTTTGCCAGTTAGATCTGTGGTGTAGCCAATGCTGTGATGGGATTTAATTAGGATAACACTTTATACTGACAAGTTCATTGCAAGTGTCCATCTACAATCATGGTTGTCATGCCACACCTTTGGCTCAATACCATTGGAGTTTGGGCATTTTAGGGTTAACCTGTGGCTTTCCTTTGCAAAATTCAGTTTTCTCTTTCCTCCTTGTCCTGCAGGATCACACCCTGATTTATACTGAGTCCAGGGAGCATAAGCTTACCATTTTTAGCACTAGGTTCTTTTCAGGTCAACTTTTGTCTCTGGCAATATTTCTCAAATCAGGGCACTTTGTTATTCTTAAACAGTTATTAATTCACCAAGACCAACCTGAAGTATATAATCAACAAATCTTCAATCGGGTATACAGAAAATAAATGTTTTAGGCATGTACTGAAAGCAAAATACACATGCAGACTTGTACACCAGCGTTTGGGCCCAGCAGCTTTAGCCAGGAACAAGAAAAATCGTCCAGGCTTCTTATTACATTTATTACTAGCCGTCAGTAATCAATTCTTTAGTACCACTAATGGCTTTATCACACTTCCAGCACTGCTCCATCAGAAACCTGCCTGGGTCTCCACCAGTTCGCCTGGTAGGCTGCTGAAACCCAGGTTTTTGAGGTGCAGGGCCAGCTCTAGTTGTAGCTGATAAGGTACAAGAATGGGCACAGCCCACATACTTCCCCCCAAACACTCCAGGGGCTGCTCAGCACCCCCCCAATTCCACATGCTTGAGTGTCCCCCTCCAAGCCCCACATGCTCTCCCCCGCAAACACCCCAGGACAGGATTTGGGTGTCTAACTCCAGTATCACCAACCACAAGAGTTTAAAAATGAGTGCAGCCCCCCAGAATCAGGATTTTTTAAAAAATAATGCATTTTGGCTGTTTCCCCCTACCCCCCCCCCCCCGCCTCCTGGTGTTTGAGCCTTTGGGATGCACATGAATCAAGTTTTCAAACTTTCTTTTGCACATGGGAGCCGGATAAATGCGTGCACAGAGTTTGCCCCTGATTAGCAGTTTGACATGTAAAGCCCGGCTCTGAGTGCACCAGCATGAGTGCCCTGGCTGTATGGGCACACCTTTCATCACAGTCCCTGCTCTGCCTTTCTGCAGCAGTGGCATTAACTGCAGAGACCCATACAGAAAAGTGCACATTGGTACTTCCCAGGGAGGAAGCGTGAGCATGAATTATTCAGTGGATGTATTCTCTGTGCTTCCAAAGGCTGTTTCCCAGCAGAATGACTCACTGAGTTTAACAAGGATCTCCTGTAGATGTAAGCAGGGTCTAAATAAACTGAATGAATTCTCCCCTGACAGCTAGCTGGGAGGGAGAGAGACTTCTGGAGCAAACTGTATTTACATGAACACATCTACTCTGCTTAGATATCTAGCAGATAGAGAGGTGTTGCTCAAAATACAAAATAATCAACTTTGGCTGGTGTTGGGTTACAGATCACTTTAGTACTGAATGCAGGGGTAGTGAAATGCTGTTATCAATGTTGCTGGCATTATTGTATGAATACAGGGAAGCAGGACTGTGCTTAACCTGTCCCAAATGAGGGGGTCAACCTCAGCTGAAAGGACCTCATTAAGCCAGGGGCTCAAATGCCAGAGTCCTGTGAAAGTAAGGGGAGGGAGACAGGTATCCCAGCCGGGAGGTGTGTGGACTCTTCCTAGGCGTCCCCAGACTGGTTTAACCTGTTCCTCCCCACTGTTCAAAGAAAGTTAAACGGGGTTCATTAGGAGCCTCTTTTGTTATTCTAAATGCTCAATCAGAGCTGAAATCAGCTGGGGCTGGGATTGGGGGGGAGAGATTGTGTTTTTGCCCAGACTGCTAAGAGCTAAAAATCACTTGAGATGGGGCATTGTTTCTGACCAGGCTGCAAAGAGCTGAAAATTACTAAGAGACTGATGTGCATAGGTCACAGCAGAGAGGTAGGTGGCAGCAGTAGGTGACTGGCAGTCAGCAGGCGAACGAGTGGCTGGTGAGGCGGTGAGCAGGGTGGCTGGCAGAGAGAGGCAGCGAGCAAGTGTCTGAGCAGCGGAGCGAGTAAGGTGTCTCCTTACCTCCACCCAGGGTGGGAGGTGAACTCTGCAAATGCACCTCTGAACTCTGGGTCTGCACTGACCAAGGACAGCAACTGTGAGTGGGGTGCAGAGAAGGGTCAGGCATGGTAAAGGAACTTTTGGGTTGCTGGACTTAAGAACCTGGGGGAAGGAAAAGGACACTGCCCCACTTATTTGGGGATGGGTCTTTTGCTCATGGTTTATGTTTATGAACCCTGTTTGTGATGTTTTCCCAAATTAACGCTGAGTTACTTCCCTCCTTTTATTAAAAGTTTCTTTGTACACTCAGACTCTGTGCTTGTGAGAGGGGAGGTATTGCCTCTCAGAGGCGCCCAGGGGTGATGTGTAATTTTCCCAGGTTACTGGTTGAGGGCTTGAGCTGATTCTGTGTTATTGATGGAAAGGAACCCCTAGATATTGAACCCTGCTCCGGTTGCTGCTGGCTCCACCTGGCAGAAGGATTACATACAAACAAAAGCCAAAGCGAGTGCCAGGAACATACTCAGCTGGTGCACTTCAAACAGGCTTGTGAGATCAGGAACCTGAAACTCAACCCTGAGGCTCTGTCCTCTGCCAGGAAGGAGCTATGGCTGCTGGGGAACTGGCCTCGAGGGCACAGCCCCAGGATGAAGTGACTTTCTCCCTCTGTCTGGAGGATTTCAAAGAGCCGGTGACCACAGACTGCAGGCACAACTTCTGCCAGGGCTGCATCAGCCAGTGCTGGGGGGGCGTTGGAGTCAAACTTCTGCTGCCCCCAGTGCAGAAAGACCTTTCCCCAGGGGAATGTGTGGCCCAACAAGGAGCTGAGGAAGCTGGTGGAGTTAATGATAGGGTTGAGTTCACAGGCGGCGCATGAGCCAGAGGGGGACAAAGTGTGTGAGAGACACCAGGAGGCTCTGAAGTTGTTCTGTGAGGAGGATCAGACACCCATCTGCCTGGTGCACCGGGAGTCCCAGACTCACCACGTACACACTGTGCCCCCCATGAAGGAGGCTGCCCAGGATTACCAGGTAGGGAGTCGATATTCTGGGGATGCAGTGCCAGGGACCTGGCAGTGAGACCTGTCTCCACAGAGCTTTCCACTAGAGATGAAGGAGTAATGTGCAGCAGTAATAGGCTGTTATCCTCTCAGTGATCCAGCTGTGACTGAGAGTGTGACACTTTGCCAGTTGGGTTGCACAGCTACCTGGCATGAGGCAGGGCACGAGGATCCCTAACATCAAAGTGTGGTGTAGACACACTTGGAGGACATGGGTGCTGCTCCCCATTCTGGCTGAAGTAGCCTTGTCCAGCCTTGTCTGTATGATGTGGAGAGTGATCTTTGCCTTCCCGTACGGGCAGGAGAGGAGCGCCAGGTAATGACATTTATGCCGATCAGCAGAAGAGCCCATGGACATCTGGCTCCCACCTGTGTGCCTTCCCCTGGGTCACGGGGCTGTTTCGGTGGGGAGAGTCGCTGTCATGATGTGTCAGATTTTACCTGAGACACATGGCTAATGTCCATCTTGGATACTGACTCGTAGCTGTAGTTCAAGGGGCCCAGTCCTGCCCAGCCACCCTGGCCAGTAGTCCTGCATTCACTGGGGTCCCTGGGGCAACGGGGAGGTTTTAAACAAAACCTCTGGCTGGCCATTGACAATGTTCCTGCCTGTTAATTCATCACCAGCTCAAGCTCAAAGCTCCCCCTTTCCCTTTCCAGGACCAAATCCAGAGCCACCTGAAGCATTTGAGGAAACAGAGAAGAGCTGCTGGGATTTCAATCCACTGAGGAGGAGGAGAGTGAGAAGCTGATGGTAGGTGCCCACTACAGGTTAGCACAGGGATAAGGTAACAGTAACCTGAGCAGTATCAGGACTTGAGACTGCAAGATTTTTGTCCACGGACGTGAGTAAGAGCTTTACATGCAGCCAGCCTGCAGGCCTAGGCCCTAGTGTTACCCTGGTGACCAGCATCGGTGTATTGCTTTGCACTAAAACACAGTGTGGTCAGCAGCCCTCCTTGAGCTGAAAGGTGGGAAGAAGCAGTGCAGAGGGGCTGCCTGCTCCATTGGCCCTGGCCTAGGCATCAGGACACCTGGGTTCCATTCCTGGCTCTGACCTGAGGTTCTTCCCTTTGGCTCTGTCTCCCTCCCCCCCAACATCTGTTAGCCTGGAAGCAGGGCTGTCACTTTCTTTTTGTTTGCACCATGTAAATACATGTAAATACTTGTGGCTCAGCAGCACCTGCTCTCAGCAGGGCCTCTTGGCACTTCTGTAATACAAAGAGCAGCTGGTTCTCCCTTGGGTCCTGCTCTGGCCCTTATGGCTCTCTCTGAGCCCCCCGCTATCTGTAATACACTCGCCCCAGCTGCCACACTGGGCAGTGCTGCTAGCTCCTTTGTACACTGGGGGAACAGAGAGACTGAATGACTGGCCCAAGGCCACACTGGGGGCCTGGGGCAGAGCAGGGGAGTGAACCCAGCTTGCTGGGCCCAGGTGGGCTGTGGAGCTGGAGGCAGTGCTGGGCTCTGCCATGCGGGTGACCTACGTGGGATGTCTGCAGCTCCCAAGGGGTGGGGCAGGGAGTGCTGCGGGGGCATCTATCTGAAGGCACCATCCCTTTTGTTGGGTGGGCAGAGGGGAGGGAGAGTGCTGTTGGGGAGGCTGCATTCCCAGGGGGCCAGGCTGTGTCTTACCACGTGGTTACAGCATGGTCACAGAGGTGGAATGAAGCAATATAGCTGGAATAGTCCAGAGGTGTGAAAGGAACTAACTGCATTAAGCAGCGAGCAGATGGTGCATTGGCTCACCCAGGGGCTCAGACGGGACAGTTCACACCTCATCAGGGCATGTATGGGACAAACCCAGCCCAGCCTCACAGGAACAAAGGACACTGGCCTACGCAGCAACAAAAGATCTGTTGGACTCTCCAGTGAGTCACCCCCATTCCCTTGGTCAGTTTGGGACTACGATGAGGTAATGCTCACCTGACCCTGAAGGGGTCGGGGGCAAAGACAAGAGGGAAGAAAGAACATGATAAAAGGGAGAAATGTTTCCCATGCTCCCTCTCTTCCACCTCCATCTACAGACACCACCACCAAGCGACTGAAGCACTGATCAAAGGGGAGAGCCTGGCTGAAGGGCAACCAGCCAGCCTGGAGTGAAAAGCATCTAAGTTTGTCAGGGCACTGAAAGTGTTAAGATCAGCTTAGAATGCGTTTTGCTTTTATTTCATTTGACCAAATCTGACTTCATGTGCTTTGACTTATAATCACTTAAACTCTATCTTATGTAGTTAATACATTTGTTTGTTTTATTCTACCTGAAGCAGTGTGTTTGGTTTGAAGCGTGTCAGAGACTCCCCTTGGGATAACAAGCCTGGTACATATCAATTTCTTTGTTAAATTGATGAACATATATAAGCTTGCAGTGTCCAGCGGGCATAACTGGGCACTGTAAGACGGAGGTTCCTAGGATTGATTCTGGGACCGGAGATATTAGCTAGTGTCATTCGGTTGCACAGTCCAAGCAGTGGCTGGCCAAAAGTGCTCACTCACGTAGCTGGGAGCAGCTTACATGCTAGAGGCTACGCGTGAACATCCTGGGAGTGGGGGTTTTCACTCTGGGAGCCAGCAGGGTAAGGCTGGCTCCCAGAGTCAGATTGGAGTGACCTAGCAGATCACCGACCCAGATAACATCAGGGGAACATCACAGGGCTCAACGCCTCGGCCAGGCTCCTTTTCCCAGGGGTGGGCGCCTGGCAGCGCCACCTTGGGCAGGTGAGTGACGTCCTATTGGGTGAGCTCTGGGGTGGGATAGCTGGAGTGCAGATTGCATGGCCCTGCCATGAGGGGCAATGGGGCAGCACTAACCATGGGGAGCCTAGTGAAGGCAGCAGCTGAACGTCCACCATCAGCCAGAGTTTTGCCCTCTCCCCCCACACAAGGGGTGGCAGCCCCAAGCCCGCGGGTATATCGTGGGCCATGGAAAATTCGTCCCCCTAGCTTGGAATGAATCACACGAGCAGTTCTTGAATTTGGGCATGTACCTACAGGAGGAACTGGCACAGGATGAGGGCCTCTGGACTGGTATTTGCTACCTTGTGGCAAGAGAGCAGGAAAAGGATAACGCTGCCCTTTTCCCAGAGAAGGCCAGGGTCAGGGCTGCACATGGTCAGCCCCGGCAGCTCCCGGGGAGGTGGATTTACTGGTGTCAGGAGCTGGCTGGGCTATTGCAATGGCTGGTGAATGCATGTAACGAGTTCACTCAGTGAGGCTCTGTCTATGTGCAGACAGGGGCGGGACAATAGCCTGGACAACGCCCTCTCACCTCACACACCCACGACTATGATGTTCCGGTTCCTGCTGAGCTGCCCCAATGGCTTTAACCAGCCTCAGAAAACAGAAGACCATTAGGCTCCCGGCTGGAGTTCAGGAAGACTCGCCATGGTGACCCCAGACTCCAGAGGCGGGACTCGAGCATGTCAGCCATGCCTGGGCTCTCTGCCAAGGGGGCTGAGCTGTTAGGGAAGACAGACACGTCTAGGCCTTTTGTTGCCTTTGGAACTTTTCCCCTTATGTTCTGCTTTGTTCCTATTGATAATTGTAGATAGAACTTTAGTTAATAAGCCTGTATCCATCACTGGCCAAGCTTCCGAGGGCAGAGCTGCGGGTACCAAACCCAGCTGGACCTGCTGCGTAAGCACTGTTGAGCCACAGAGTGCTGGAACCCGAAACCTGGGCTGAGCTTGGGAAAACGGCATGATCCCACCCAGGGAAGTAAAGGCATGAGGCCTTACAGCTGTCTGGATCACTCAGGGTACATCTATACTACAAAAACAGACCTACACCAGGGAGTCTCCGAGCCTGGCTCCACTGACTCAGGCTTGCGCTACTGGGCTAAAAATAGACTTTCCCACTCGGGCTGGAGCCCGGGTTCTAAGCCCTCCCCCTTAGCCCGGTCTCAGAGCCTGGGCCGAACATCTACACTGCAGCACGAGCTTGAGTGAGTGGACCCAGGCTCCGAGACTTGCTGCCGTGGGTCTTTTTTCACAGTGTAGAGGTTATCTTAGAGCACCCAGAGAAGGGGTCGGGGTCAGCAGGGCAGCTAACCCGTAGCCATGACAACACAGTTGGGTCAATGCTGAGCATCTCCACAAACCGGCTGTTTGTTTTGGTGTGTCAGCTCCGCTGAGGATCCGGCCCCTGGGAGATATTCAGTTTGTTGTTCCATTAACTTGCATCAGAGTGGCATCTGGTGGCCTCAGTTGGGATGAGAGCCCCATTGTACCAGGCACTGCACAGACCAGCCTGGTCCTGAAGGACTCACACTCTGAAGAGAGTAGGCAGATGCAGGGTGAGAGGGGAAACTGAGGCAAACAGGGACTCGTCCCCAGTCAGTGGCAGAGGGGGTGTCAGAACCCAGATGTCCTAATTCCAGGGGTGAAAGTAATAATACATTCTTACTGGTATGAGGGCTGGCCTCGGGTAGAAGGGGCGGGGTGTGGGGGGGTCAGCCTCCCCCAGCCAGCCCATCTGCGCTGCCTGGCCCCCACAGCCCAGAGCTCCGCAGCGATTTAAAATGGCCTGGGGCTCTGGCCTCTGTCATGGTAGCAGCGGCGGCAGCAGCCGGAAACCCTGCGCCCTTTTAAATCACCGGCCCCGAGGCAGCTGCCCTTTCCCCGCTCTGTCCCGTTGGCAAAAGGGGCAATGAAGTTAAAGCACTTTAACATGGGCTGTGTAAGGGCCGGTGCGGCTTCTTACCAGTACACTGTACCGGCCCGTACCGGCTCACTTTTCACTCAGCCTGACTCCCAGCTCAGTGCCCACATCCACTAGGCTGCTCTACCTCTGGGTTTGCTGGGCTCTAATTTCAGCAGTGACTGAAACCCAAGGCTGGCATTTCAAAGAGACCAAGGAGCCTCCAGTGCTCACTGACTTGGGACTTGGAAACCTGACTCTCATAGGCCCTCTGGGTGAATGAGCTGTTGGGGGAAGCTAGCCCCCGGCCCCTCCCCCTCTGGCTGAGGCCCTGCTCCACCCCTTCAACTCCCCCTCCCCCACCAGAGCCCAGAACACACCCACCCACCCCCACTGCTGCCAACCCCCCCACGCCTTCCCAGCTCCAGTCCCTGAGCGCAGGGCGGACGGGCAGGTGATGTGGCTGGAGCGCCACCAGCCCCAGGGCCTTGTGAGCACTGTCCCCAGCCTGCTTCCCCCAGCCTCTCGGCCACTGAAGACAGAGTGGGAAGGGAACTGGAAGCAGGCAGGAGGGAGCCTGGAGGTGGAGCATGGGCAGCGCCATGCCAGGCTGTTTGGGGAGGCACAGCCTTCCCCGTCCTATGCTACCCACCACCCAAAAAGAAGGTCAAGGAAAGTGTGGGCCCCTTACTGAATGAAGAAGGCAACCTAGTGACAGAGGATGTGGAAAAAGCTAATGTACTCAATGCTTTTTTTGCCTCTTTCTTCACAAACAAGATCAACTCCCAGACTACTGCACTGGGCAGCACAGCATGGGGAGGAGGTGACCAGCCCTCTGTGGAGAAAGAAGTGGTTCAGGACTATTTAGAAAAGCTGGATGAGCACAAGTCAATGGGGCCAGATGCGCTGCATCCGAGGGCGCTAAAGAAGTTGGCAGATGTGACTGCAGAACCATTGGCCATTATCTTTGAAAACTCATGGCAATCGGGGGAGGTCCTGGATGCCTGGAAAAAGGCTAATGTAGTGCCCATCTTTAAAAAAGGGAAGAAGGAGGATCCGGGGAATTACAGGCCAGTCAGCCTCACCTCAGTCCCTGGAAAAATCATGGAGCAGGTCCTCAAGGAATCAATTTTGAAGCACTTAGAGGAGAGGAAAATGATCAGGAACAGTCAGCATGGATTCACCAAGGGCAAGTCATGCCTGACTAACCTAATTGCCTTCTATGATGAAATAACTGGCTCTGTGGATGAGGGGAAAGCAGTGGACGTTTTATTCCTTGACTTTAGCAAAGCTTTTGACACTGTCTCTCACAGTATTCTTGCCAGCAAATTAAAGAAATATGGGTTGGATGCATGGACTATAAAGTGGATAGAAAGTTGGCTAGATCATTGGGCTCAATGGGTAGTGATCAATGGCTCCATGTCTAGAAGGCAGCTGGTATCAAGCGGAGTGCCCCAAGGGTCGGTCCTGGGGCCAGTTTTGTTCAATATCTTCATTAATGATCTGGAGGATGGCATGGATTGCACCCTCAGCAGGTTTGCAGATGACACTAAACTGGGAGGAGTGGTAGATACGCTGGAAGGTAGAGATAGGATACAGAGGGACCTAGACAAATTAGAGGATTAGGCCAAAAGAAATCTGATGAGGTTCAACAAGGACAAGTGCAGAGTCCTGCACTTAGGATGGAAGAATCCCATGCACTGCTACAGACTAGGGACTGAGTGGCTAGGCAGCAGTTCTGCAGAAAAGGACCTAGGGGTCACAGTGGACAAGAAGCTGTATATGAATCAACAGTGTGCCCTTGTTGCCAAGAAGGCTAATGGCATTGTGGGCTGTATAAATAGGAGTATTGCCAGCAGATCAAGGGATGCGGTCATTCCCCTACTATTCATCATTGGTGAGGCCTCATCTGGAGTACCGTGTCCAGTTTTGGGCCCCACACTACAAGAAGGATGTGGAAAAATTGGAAAGAGTCCAGCGGAGGGCAACAAAAATGATTAGGGGTCTGGAGCACATGACTTATGAGGAGAGACTGAGGGAACTGGGATTGTTTAGTCTCCAGAAGAGAAGAATGAGGGGGGATTTGATAGCAGCCTTCAACTATCTGAAGGGGGGTTCCAAAGAGAATGGCGCTCAGCTGTTCGCAGTGGCGGCAGATGACAGAACAAGGAGCAATGGTCTCAAGTTGCAGTGGGAGAGGTCCAGGTTGGATATTAGGAAACACTATTTCACTAGGAGGTTGGTGAAGCACTGGAATGGGTTACCTAGGGAGGCGGTGAAATCTCCTTCCTTAGATGTTTTTAAGGTCAGGCTTGACAAAGCCCTGGCTGGGATGATTTAGTTAGGGATTGGTCCTGCTTTGAGCAGGGCGTTGGACTAGGTGACCTCCTGAGGTCCCTTCCAACCCTGATATTCTGTGATTCTTGCCTGCTGGAAACCCCAGCCAAACCCCAGTCATTACAAAGCCAAGAGACTTCCAGTTCAGTTTAACCATGAACCCAAACCTTTGGAAGCCTGGGAATGAGCTGTTCCCCAGCAGGTAGGGCTGGGGCTGGGAGAGCAGAGAGACCCAGATGGAGCAGGAGGGGTCGGGCTGGTCCCAGGGTACTGACTCTGCTCTGTCTCTCATTCCCCTCTAGGGTGTCAGAAATGCTGTCAGCAGGTATGTCCGGGCTCCATCTGCCCATCGTGCCCCATCATGCTGGGAAGAGGTTCAGAGACTAGGCTACAGACCGAGCCCCCCAACTGTAGGACTGTCTCACGCTCTGGATCCAACCCCCCTTTGTCCCCATCACCCTGGGACTGCTGCTGCTGTGGCTGTGTGACCCATCCTGAGGGAGGGGATTGCCCCACAACTCTGGGCTGGAGAACCCCTCCCTGGAGGCCAGGCTGGCTCCAGGCATTATCAATGGGGCTGGGGGGGCTTCTTTTACCCTGAGGGCCCTTTTAGACGCTGTATGGGCTGGGAATTTAGGACATAATCATGAGATAAACAAACACATTAATGTCCCTTGCAGGGCTGAGAAGGCGATTTCACAGTGTTCGGTGCTCATTTCCCACAAGCTGGGTAGGAGGACCCGGGCTTTTCCTCGAGGGAGCAGTCTGCTGGCAGCGCTGAGGGAATTCGTGGGTGAAAGACACTCCCTGCATGATTCATTAGGTCAGTGTAAAAGCAGGGTGGGGAGGCCTTCCAGGGAAACACCACAGAGCTGGGACCTTGTGAGGAGATGGAGCTCATTCATTGTCTCTCTCTCTCTCTCTATCTAAAGATATTGACTATAATCAACTCTCATGCTTCAGGCTTTCAGTCACTTGCCTGCAGGGATCAGGAAGGAATTGCTTTCTCCAGTGCACACTTGGCCAGGTGTATTCTGGGATTATTTTGTTTTTTGCTTTCCTTTGAAGTATCAGGGATGGGCAACAGCTGGAGATGGGACACTAGATTGGGTTGACCAGTGCTTTGAAGTGATACAGAGAATCCTCTCTCTAGATGCCTGGTTGGTGGGTCCTTCTCACATGCTCAGGCTCAGACTGATCACCAGATTAGGGGATGGGAAGGAATTTTGTCCTTGCTCAGACTGCCAGGACCTTGGGGCTTTTTCACCTTCACTAGATTTTTTTTACTAGATTGAGTGTTAGTCCCACGGGGTGGGAGGTTCTAGACAGGAAAACACAAGCAGCAGGGTACCCTTTTACAGGTGAAGACAATGGATGCCTGGAACTGGGGGTGCAGAGGAACACCCAGTTATTTGTCACCAAGGGAACAAGCTCCCAGGATCACAGCTTATCAACAATAGATCTCAATGTGCTTAACAGAGGAGGTCAGTATCATTACTGCCATTTTACAGATGGGGAAACCGAGGCATAGATAGGGCATGACTTGCCCAAAGTCCAGTGACAGGACTAGAACCAAAGCTGCCCTGACTCCCTGTCTACTGCTATATCCACTTGGCAACACGGTCTCTTTATAAGCCATTGTATTAGTATAACTCTTTGGGTAAAACACCATGTAACCCTTCTGCCAGGTGGAGTCAGCAGCAACCAGGGCCAGGTTCAATATCTAGGGGTTCCTTTTCAACTATACAACACAGAACTGGCTCGATCCCCACCCAGTAACCTGGGAAAATTACACACCACCCCTGGGTGCCTCCAAGAGGGGGCAATACTTCCCCTCTAGCAAGCACAGAGTCCGAGTGTAGCAAAGAAACTTTTAATGAAAGGAGAGAAGTCACCCAGCATTAATCAGGGGAAACGCCGCAAGCAGAATTCAACCATGAGCAAAAGCCCCACCCCAGAGTATGCTGGGCAGTGTCTTTTGCCTCAGGTTCTTGAATTCAACAACCAGAAGTTCCTTTACTGTGCCCCTCTCTGTTCCCTCACCACACCGCACCCACAGTGGTTGTCCTTCCTTGGTCAGTGAGGCCCCAGGGTTCAGAGATGCATCTGTGTGAGTTCACCTCCCATCCGGGGGAAGGGAAGAAGGCACCTTGCTTGCTCTGCCATCTATACATTTGCTCTGGCATCGCCACCCCACCTGCTGCTCCACTGGCCACTCCATCAGCTCCATTCCCCTGGCTGCCCTCCCAGCTGCTTGCTGCACACTTTCACCTGCTGCTGCCACCTGCTTCTCTACTGTAACCTCTGCAGGTCAGTCTCTTGAGGTTCTACTCAGCTCTCAGTGGGGAACATCCCCTCCCCGCTGAATCAGACTGGGCAGAAATGCTGTCCCACAACAAGTGATTCCAGTTCTAAGGATCACTTAACAACACAAAAGACTTCTGATAGAACTTTAATTAACTCTAGCTTTGAACAGAGGGGAGGGGATCAGATTAAACCATGCCTAGGACTCTCAGGTAGTACCCACACCTCCTGGCAGGGACATTTGCCCCCATCCCCACTTCCCTTCACTGGGCTCTGGCATTTGAGCCCCTGGCTTAGCGAGTTCTGTTCATTTGAGGGTGACCCCCTCAGTCAGGACAGGCTAAGTACAGCTCTGCTGCCCTTTACTCATACAATAAGGGTAGCAACATTGCACTATCCCTGCATTTAGTACTAAAATGATTTGTAACCCAACACCAGCCAAAGTTCATCACCGTGGGAACACAGCTTTGTCTGCTGGATACTGAGGCAGAGTGGGTGTGTTCATGTAAATACAATCTGGTGCTGAAGCCTTTCCCCCTCCCCAGCTAGCTGTCAGCAGAGAGCTCATTAGACCCTGCTTACAACCACACCCCTAGTCAAACACTGGGAGTCCACCAGGTCTGCTTTTCTAACCCTCTGAGAAGTTTTATTTGTTAAATCAACCTGCCGTGGAAACATTTCTTTCTCTGCCCCTTGGGACAGGCAGGATGGGCTTGCAGACAGAGCACGGGCCTGGTGCTTAGGAGTCCCTGCTTTAAGTCCCAGCTCAGGCACAGACATCCTCACTGACCGTAGCCAAGTCACTTAATGTAGCTTTTGCCTCCATCCCCCAGCTGTGGCACGCCTCCCAGAAGTGAGAGGGGAAAGCTGATAGAGAGTGTGAGGGGGTTGGAGGCTGCAGAGAAATGTGGAATCTGTCTCTCCCACCCTTAATGAGACAGGCAAGAACCAAGTTTAAGGTGACCCAAGAGGACCTGGTTAGCCCTGGAAAGGGGAACGTGCCAATGGACTAGCCTAGCAAGGGCTTTGGATATCCAACTTCACAGCTGTGACATTTCTGTGTCTAGAAAACCTTTCTGAGGTTGTTTGGGAGGTTTTGTGGCTCTCTTTGTGCTGCTGGCCTCCTGGTACAAAACTCAGCAATCTGAATGTCGTGTGAAGCAATTGCTGTGGTGTTAAGTCTGTGGCTCCCGCACCGTCCAGGAGGCGCAGCGTGGTGTGCAGATTATACCAGCCCTCACTGGGGATTTCTGAACAGCTCGAGAGAGCTGAGAGCATGCCCTGCAGAGGAAGGATGGCCCAGGGGGGAGGGTGCTAGTATGGGAGATCTGCGTTCAGTTCCTTGGGGGACCTTGGACAAGTCACGTGGGCCCAGACTGTAAAGGTATTTAGGTGCTGCTGTGCTCAGCATAGCAATGCCTAGTGGATTTAGACACCTAGGTCTCATTTTCAAAAGGCATTTGGGCACTTTGTAAATCCCCACCCTCACCAGTGAAACAAGCTAAAACAGTAAAAGCACAGAGTTGTTGGTATAATTGTGTCTCTAGTAGGCACTTTTCCTGGCACAGCTGTGTCCGTCTGAGATCACACTCCATCGGCCCCCTACAGACACAGCCATGTGGCAGAAATCTGTAGGGTAGAACTGGCCTTAATGCTGCATTGAATGTGGCTCAGTATGAATCTCTTACAGGAATTTTCACTTCTCTCTTTCTCTCTCTTTCTCTCTCTGGGCTGATTTCAGGACGCCGAAGGTCCCCAGGACACAAAGGTAAGTACAGCTGGAGCCTGGCATTGTGGGAACAGTAACAATGTGTAGTGTAGCCCATCACAACAGAGAACACAACCACTGTCCCAACAGACAGGCACCCAATTCACTTCAGCAACAGCTGGGGCAGCTGTAAGCAAGCTAAAAGCATCACTACACACACACACACACACACACCCCGAATCACTGATTGTGGTTATACACCCTCACAGAGCAATGGCTGAGTCATAGGGGAAATACCGTTTGAAACAGGAGGAAAAGGTGAGAACTTGATGCAGAAGCTGCACTGAAGTCATTGCCAGGGGCGGCTCTAGGCACCAGCAAAGCAAGCACGGGCTTGGGGCAGCCCATTTGCACGGGTGGCAGGGATCCAGCATGGGAGCTGAGAACCAACAGGGGCCCCTGGGAGCTGTAGTTCGTTGGTTAGCTCCCTGCCTATAGAGCCAGCCCTGTAGCAGGGAAAGAACTACATTTCCCAGCATTCCCTTGGCCACTACCAACAGGAAAGAGGGGGAGGGAGTGAGGAAGCTGAGACTTCATGCTGTAGCCTGCTGTGAATGGAGAGCTGTGCTGTGAGTAGGGATTCTATATTTTAACATTCAAAAAATAGGACACTCCACGGGGAGGGAGGGTAGCCCCACCCTGCCCCCATCCGCTCCCTCCGACTGCCCCCCACAGAAACCCCAACCCATCCAACCCCCCTGCTCCCTGTCCCCTGATCACCCCCTCCAGGGACCACTGCCCCAACTGCCCCGCAGGACTCCACCCCCTATCTAAGCCCCACTGGTCCTCGTACCCAACTTCCCCCTCCTGAGACCCCCCCCAACTTCCCCTCTAGGACCCCATCCTCTACCTGTCCCCTGACAACCCCCTGGGACTCCCATGACTATCCAACTGCTGCCTGTCCCCTAACTGCCCCCCCAAACCCCTGACCCATCTAACCCCCCCTTCTCCCTGTCCCTTTACTGCCCCCCCAACCCCCCAAACAAGCTTGGTGGGCTGGTGCCTGGAGTCAGCCCTGCGGGGGGCAGCCAAAATTTTTTTTTGCTTGAGGAGGCAAAAAACCTAGAGCCCCCCCGATGGGGCTAAATACATGCTAGTGTACGGAGTGCTGGCCGCAGGTTACTCTGTATCTGGGGGAGCCAGCCTCAGCTTGTCTCTGGGACCCCACACTGCAAAGTAAAGAAAGATCTTCTTTGTGGCGAAGGAGGCCATGAAATTAAAGATAGGACCCTCATTCTCAGCATTGTAAAATGCCACCAGCGCTCCCCTAACTCTGGGGTGGCTTACACATATGTACCCGAACCCTAACTCCAAGTGGCCTACCCATAGGTACCCTAACCCTAGGGCAGGGAGCCCTACCCATATAAACCCTAACCCTGGGGTGGAGAGCCCTTTCAATAGGGTGGAGAGCCCTTTCAATCCTAGGCGGGGAGCCCAACCCCTACCAACCTTAAACATACGGAGGGGAGCTCAACCCATAGGAACTCTATCCCTAACTCCAAGTAGTTTACTCATAGGAACGGTAATCCTAACTCCAAGTGACCTATCCATAGATACCCTAACCCTAAACTGGGGAACCGTACCCATAGGAACCCTAACCCAAGGATGGGGATCCCTACAGAAAAGAACCCTAAAACTAGGGTGGGGAGCCATACCCATTGGGGGTATGGCTCCCTGACCTAGGGTTAGGGTTCCTATGGATAGGCAATTTGGAGTTTGGGTTAGGGTTCCTATGGATATGGCTTCCCACACTAGGATTAGGGTTCCTGTGAGTAGGAGTCCCCACTATAGTGTTAGGGTTCCTACGGTTTGGGCTCTCCAGGCTAGGGTTAGGGTTTCTCTGGCTAGGGCTCCCCTCCCTAGTGTTAGGGTTCTTGTGTTTCGGACTCTCTGACCTAGGGTTAGGGTTCCCATGGCTAGGGCTCCCTGCCCTAGTTTTAGTATTCCTATGGGTATGGCTCCCTGACCTAGCATTAGGGTTCCTGTAGGTAGGCCAGTTGGAGTTATGATTAGGGTTGCTAAGGGTAAGGCACCCCACCCTGTTATGCTTATAAGAAGCACCCGGGATCTGTTTCAGGGGAAAAGGCAATACGCCACATTTATTAAAGACACAACAATTAGTATATGTATTTAATTACCACACACACACACATGCACCCCCCCCGCCAGGTGATGTTATAATTACCAGTCCAGAGTCTGGATCAGTCTAGTGGCCAGCTAGGTTGGTCACGGGTAGGTAGGAGCCAGGTTCTGTTGGTCACAACATGATGCCCCAGGGAAGTCTTGGCAGGACAAACCCAAAGTTTCATGGCAAGACACCCTGTTTATACAGTGACTTTCCTTCATTGGGACCAAAGAGTTTTGCACCATCATGCTGTAATCCAGGGGTCTCAAACAGGCGGCCCGTGGGCTGGGTATTTTCTGCAGCCTGCAAGCTCCTCGTGGCCCCCCACCCTCCCCCAACGTTTACCTAGAGCGTCTCCGGCCCGAGGCGCACCGGGCGAAGGGCAGGCTCCCTGCCTGCCCGCCCTGCCCCCGCGCCACCCTGGGAAGTGTCCAGAACTTGGGGAAGGGGGCACACAGGGGTCTGTGTGTTGCTCTTGCTTCAGGCAGCGCCCCCTTCAGCTGCCATTGGCCGCAGTTCCCGGCCAATGGGGCTGCTGGGGGCGGTGCTTGAAGCAACAACAACACACAGAGACCCTTGTGCCCCGCCTCCCCCAGGTTCCGGATGCTTCCAGAGCGCCGCAGTGCAGTGCAGCAGGGAGCGTGACCTGCCCCCACTGTGCGCTGGACCATAGCCCGCCCCCTGAAGCCCTTTTGCACCCTAATCCCCTGCCCTAAACTCCCTGCCACACCCTGCACCCCGCACCCTTCCTGCACCCGACCCCCTGCCCTGAGTCCCTACCACACCCCGCACCCCTCCTGCACCCGACCCCCTGCCCTGAGTCCCTGCCAAACCCTGCACCCCTCCTGCACCCCAACCCCCTGCCCTGAACCCCCTGCCACACCTTGCACCCCTCCTGCACTCCACACCCCTCCTGCACCCCTACCCCCTGCCCTGAGTCCCTGCCACACCCCACACCCCTCCTGCACCCGGCCCCCTGCCCCCTGCTGCACCCCGCACTGCTCCTGCACCCCACACCCTGAGCCTCCTGCCACACACTGCACCCCGTCCCCCTGCTCTGAACCCCCTGCCGCACCCCGCACCCCTCCTGCACTCAAACCCACTGCCCTGAGCCCCCTGCTGCACCCCACCTGAACCTCAACCCTCTGCCCTGAGCCCCCTGCCGCAGCCCGCACCCTGACCCCTGCTGTACACCACTCCCATATCCCCTGCCGAGCCCCCTGCCGCACGCTGCACCCCCTGCTGAACTGAAGATGGCAAACCCAATTGCCTGGGCATTGAAACCTAGCAACAAATGACCCAGAGGGAGCTGCTGTCCTGGAGTCATTCAGTCATTCAGGACAGGGACTTGAACTCTGCATTTCGGGACTGTCCCGCCCAATTTGGGACAGGCCGTCACCCTGGTTAATTAGTCAATGCTCTGAATGTCACTGCAAATGCTTGGTGAGGTGCCTTAATCCCTGAAGTGTACACAAGTCTCCATCAGGAGTCTATCGCAGCTGGATTCGCTGAACACTGCTCCTGGTGTGAAGCAGGAGTGCTGAAGGCCCAGAGGTCCAGTCACAGGAGGCAGTGAAGCCGTGTGTCTTACCCTGCAGGAAGAGTGAGACCTCTAGGGGGTCTGGCACATCAAAGGGCTTCCTGAGAGACTGTTCCAAAGCCAGAGTGTAGCACCAATCGTATGGATCCATGGCAGTAGGTGAGGTGACATCAGGGCAGATCTGTGCAGTGACCCCTGCTTGCTGAAACAAGAGGCGATCTGAGGGGTCCGTTCATGTATTCCCAGCCCTGGGCTCTCTGCCGACCCTTTGGCTCCTCTTCCTCCCAAGGAACCACCTTGGGATGGGTTTCTGCCATTGCCCCTCCCACCCTCATTGCATCCCTCCATCCTGGCACCAGGATCTCAGTTGGGATTCTCCATTCCCTCATCCCCTCCCTGAATTTCCATCATGGAGCTGGATGTCTGGGCTTGGTCTGGGTCTGTCTTCTCCGTGGCTTGCTGCTTTGGGAAGACTGGTTGCTCTAGAGTTTTGGTGCCCGACCTCAACCTCATGCACAGGGCTGCCCTACTCTAGCCTGGCTATTTTGTTGCCATGAAGCTAGGAAAAAAAAGGCATGTTGGACTCCCTGGCTTTGCAGGCTGAACCCTTTTTGTGCCTGTTCCCCCTCAGGCAGAAAAGAAAAGAAAAGAAAAGAAACTTCCCTGGCTTTGCAGGCTGCCAAGAGAAAAAATGTGTCCTTTTAAAATCCTGAGGTCTGTGCTTCTGGTTCAAAACGATCCCACCGCTCTGCCACCATGTCAAGGCTGATTCCCCACTCTGGCACTTCAAGTGCAGAAGGTGCAGGCCCGCGAGGATTCTAAAAATTAATTCTGGCCACTCCAGGCTTGTATTAAACTCCCAAGGTTTACAGCTTCTCTCTGAACTTGGATAGGTAGATGCTGCCACCACCCAAATGCAAAAAAAAAACCCCTTCTGAGAGCCCAGAAAGGCACACTTGGGAATTCCTTCCTGTGGGGTACCCTCAGGCCCTTTCACCCCCCGTCCCCAGGGAAGAGCTGAGAAAAAAAAAACAAAGGAAATCAGCTGTTGCCACCAGCTAATTAAACAACATACGCACAAACCTCTTAGGGACACAAACATCCAATCCTGGTCTTAAAAAGGTAAATTTTATTAAAAACAAAAAGAAAGAAAAATACATCTGGAACTTACGCTTTTTGCTAGGTTTTAAATAAACAATTACAAGGATTAAGCATCAAGATAGCTTCTTGAGGTCCAGCTTAAGGGTTGCAAGCAAAACAAAAGCACCTGGGGTTAGCACAGAGGAGTCACAAGCCATAAAGAAACAAAAGAGATAAACCTAATAGCGACTTCCTAGACATTTCCTGATCTACTTACATATCTGGGGTTTCAAAAGAGTAGTTTCTAGGTATGATCTGATGCTTTTCATACCTGGCACAAGCTTTTACAGCCTAGTTCCAGCCCTGTCCCTGCTTTCCGGGAGAACAAACACAGACAGACAAAGGGAAAGTTTTTTCCCAATTTTAAAAAGTTCTAGCCTTCCCATGGGCTCTTTTGGTCAGGTGCTCACTCTCTTCCTTTTATAGCTAAGTGGCTGGCTGGGTGTCCATAAAAGGGAGATACCCCCACCTTCATTTATCACACGTGCCTAGGGGGCAACACAGTCGTAAATACTGATACGTTCACTTGAAAAGCAGACCTGGCAGTTCTGAAGTTGGGAGACCTTCCTCAGCCACCAGCCTCTGCTCTTCCCTGAATATGACCGTGAACATGACACTCTTCAACTGAGGGTTTACAATAAAATTGTATGTAAAGCACGAAGGGAAATGTCTCTCCAGATACTCTGGATTAGATAAAACATTAAAAGAAGGCAATAAATCAAAGCTCCAAAACAGCCCCGCTAGCCGCCCAGGAACAACCCTCAACCCTCCCCTGTAACTCTATCAAATAAAGAAGGACCTGTTAGGCTCTGGTGAAGGGGCTGGTCCCCTCTCTTGTACCGGGGAACCAGTCAGGGCCTTTCTGATTAGGAGCCAGGGCAGAGAGCTCTGGAGGACGGCGGATATTGGTTGGGTTAGAGCACATGCAGTGGGAGTATGCCAGTTGCTGCACCACTTCATAGGGCTGCCTGCCCTGCAGGGGCAGCTCCAGGCACCAGCGCAGCAAGCGCAGGCAGTCTTCAGTGGCAATTCAGCGGCAGGTACGTCGAAGGCACGGGACCGTCAGATCGCCCGCAGAAACGCCGCCGAATCCACGTGACCAGGTCTGAGTGGGGTATAATGAGTTCTATACATGTATTGGAAATACGCCCCCTGAAATATGTTGAGGGGTCAGACTTGATAAACCAGTTTGGCTTAGAGATAGAGAAGAAGTTCCTGTTTGTTTCATGTTCATAGAGCCATAGCCTAATAGCCAAGGCAGGAGGGGAGAAGAAAGTGTACCAGGGCAAGTGCAGGGGTAGGATCTGGTCAAGTGCCCAGCTCTCTCCCAGGTTTGTGGGTGAGAGCTAGGACAGGTCTCTGTTGGATAAAGGACAACGCCCTGCTCCTTACAATCCTCTGTGTCCATGGGAGAGAAGGGATGAATCCCTCCTTGAGAATCTCAGCAGCTTCCTAGGAAGGAGCCAGTGCTCTTCTCAGAGGACCTTCTCCTGGACCTCACAGGGGTCTGATGCTCTCACTCCACAAGCCTGCCTGGGGCCTTGGAGTTAGTGCTCAACAGAACCAGACAGAGCCCTGTTGTCGAGCACTAGCGCCTTTCCTCTATCCCTGAAGGTGGAAGGGCCCCAACACTCTCCTGCACTCACTGCTCTGACCACAGATGGCTCTCAGATAGCAGGACACAATGGAAATGTGGATCATCCAGTCTCTCATTTCCAGGCCTGTCCAGGGCTAAGGTAAAATTCCTGCTCCCCCTGACCATTGTGCTCACCTCCAAGATATGCTGCAGATTGTCTGTGCTGGGGGTTGCTGTCAGCAAGCTCTTCAGCATGGCATCCATGTCTCTGGGCAGGCCTTCTTCAGAGCCTGCCAGCGGAGGGAGTCCATGGGTCAGGGTTATGGAACCTGGGGCTACACCTGCCAGGATGACAGCTGGCTCTGCAGTCCTTGCCCAGAGCAGCTCTCTGCAGAGGGCCTGGTGCACAGCAGGTAGGGAACAGCCAAGCTGCTAGGGATGGGAGCTGGGCTTCCTGGCAGAGTCCAGCATCTGCAAGGAAGGGATTCCCCACAGAGGGTCAACGTAATCTCCCGCAGAGGGGGAGTCTCCCCCTGACACTTGATTAAATCCTGTAGCCTGTTCCCACCTCTGCCCACCCCACCCCCAAATCAGAGCAGCTCCAGCTATCGAAGAAAGCAAAAACCAGAGGCCTTCTTTGCCCTTGGGACAGAGGAGTAGGTTGATGATCTACCTGGATGTGAATTTTGGCCTTCTCCATGCCTATGCTCTATACTCCCTTCAGGGCAGTGCACAGGAACCCACCACGGACTGCTCCACTCTTGTGTTTGTCCCTACTTCAGTCTGCCTCATCTCTGTGCCAACCGTTTCCTCCTTCACCTCCCTACAGCACCCGACAGGGTGTGTGTGTGGAGGGTCAGCATGGTCCCCTTAAAAACCCAGTCACCACTTAACCAGGACAAGAAGAACTTGACTCCAGCCAAGCTCGTTCTCTGCTCTGCCTCCGCAAGAGGAACACTCCTAACCCACAGCCCCTGCAGCAGCAGATTCTACAGTCAGTTGGAGCCAGCCCGCCTCACCCCTCCTGGTGGTGGGAGGGGAACAGGAGAAAGGACAAAAGAAGGAAGAGATGAAGAGAAAGGAAGGAGGGATGGAGGAAAAGGTAAAACAAAAAGGACAAACCCTAATGTCCCCAGTGATTGTATGGGACAAAATCCCAGGTGGGGAATAAAATTCTGCCACCTTAAACTAGTGTTTTCCATGCCTAGAATTCAGCTGGCACCAGGTGGATCAAACTGAACAGGTTCCAAACCTCTCGGAGACTCTTACCTTCTAAACAGGAACATCTGTTTTCTAGTAAAATCAGTAAAAGGAAAGGAGAAAGCTCAAAAGAGGCTTCTTCTCGCACTCACGTACATGAACCCTAATACTCTCCCAGTCCTCAAAGAGAGACCTCGAGAAGGAGACTTGCTGAAGCAAAGCCACAGGGGTCTCTGAGGTTTCCCTGGCCCTGCGCCCCTATCCTGCCTGGCTGATGTCAGCATCTCTCTGTGAGGTCACCACCTCCCCCCACCTTTGACCAATAGGCTGAGGTCCTGCAAAAGGCCTTTGTGATGTCATTGCCACACACACCCCTCCCCTGAAGTGCTAATGTCCTGCAGCTGGCCAGACACTTTGAAGGTTTGAGCTACTTTCTCTGGATCACCCCACTCAATGCGTGTTCATTCTAAGAAGCAAGCCGGCTAGATAGTGAAACATAGGAGGCTGCTCCCAATCCTATACTCAGTGTTTCCCAAACTAGTAGACTTTATGGCAAGAAGAGACCTTTAGAGCATCTAATCTAACCCCTTGCATGATCACGGGCTTCCTGTATAGTAGAATAGTTACTTTTTGGGAACACATATTCCAGAAAGGCATCTAGTCTTCATTCAATGACATCAACAGATGGAGAATCCACCATTTTCCCTTTTAGTGAGTGCCAGGGGGCTCCATTTCCCCTTCCACTAGCTCCCCATTTACAGTGAGCCAGAGCAGTACCTGCAGGACGGAGTGGGAGTTGCTGATGGCCTCAGTGGCACAACCCTTGCAGTGCCTCAGGCACCTGGTGCAAGTGCCAGATAATGCGGAGCTGGTGCATCACTTTGGAGGTGATGTCCTCTTGCTGCAAGGGAACGAGAACCTGTCAGAGACTCAAATGCCCCGAGGAATCAGGGGGAATTAAGAGCACGTGGAACCAGCAGCATTTCCACACAGCACCTGCCCACCACTGAGGAATGGATTCACTTCCTCACCCCCAGAATGGAGGCTGTTGTCCTTTCTAGTAACCTCCAGTGCCAAACCCTCTTCTTGAAGGGTGAGCTCCTGCCACCTCCCCCTCAGTGACCTTGACAGCTGATCCACCTCCATACCACAGCTCAAGTTCCCCTTTCCTCCCACCCCCGCCCAGGTTGGGCAGGGAGGGGCCTCTAGCAGGGGCAGGCAGGAGGGATTCTGGCAGCAGTGAAGTGGGTTGCGGGGAGGTCGAGATCTTGCCCCAAGTCATCCCAGACACTAATGCTGAAGCCTCAGGATGGCAGGCCTGGTGAATGGGGCAGATCAGCAGCCCCTGCTGACTGAATCCTCCCATTGTCTCTAGGTGGTGGCTCGGGTGACACGGACACTAGGCCATTGGGAACTGGGTAAGGCCCTCTGGGACAGGAGAGGCTTGCAGAGGGCACTTAGGGGACTCCTCTGCTCTTCCCAAGAGCAAAAGCACCGTGCGCTAAGAACATAAGTCCGTAATGAGGTAACGCTTGTCATTAATTAGCCTTGCTAAAGAGCTGTGTTGGAGCTGCTCCCACAAGCTGGTTCCCTCCTGCTCATGGAGGTGAATTCATCTCCCTTCCCAGTAGCACCTGCTCTCGCTCTCATTCCCCACCAGGCTTCTCCCTGCCAGGCCAGCAAATGGCAATAGAATGGGAATGAGGCCTGGGCCCCGCCCCAATCTCCTGAGTCTAATGCAGCTGCTTACCTTGTCCACCATCAGCTCTTGGGCTTCCCTCTGGAGGAAGTAGGCCAGGACCAGCCCAGCCTGGCTGACTCACAGCAGGGGGTTGTGGATGGCCAGCACTGACATCCGGAGCAAGAGTCTTCTCTGCCCTTCCAAGAAGAACTTTCCGAAGACCTAAAACCAAAAAGATGTGAGGCATTAGCAGATTACCCAGAGCCAAGCTCCAACTCCTGGGGCTATAACGGTATCTCCATCTAGTGGCCCCTGGAGGCAGCCACTGCAGGGGACCCAGCCACCCCCACTCCCTGAGCTGTCTCATGCCCTGGCAGAGTGTCCTTACCTCCCCCACCCTGGCTGTGTTCCTGTAGCCCAGGAGCCTGCTGTCCTGGTGCCAGTCCCAGCACCACAGGTCTTTGGCCTCATGGATGCTCAACCCTGGGAAAGAGAGACACACACACATTTGTCATTCTGGTTGCAGTGCTTGTGTCCTTCCAATCCCATTGGTGGCTGCACAGTGGGCAGAGTACTCACTGCGTGCCTGGCCCAACAGAATTGCAGAGGAGTGGTGTAGAACAGAGAAAGAGACAGACAGAGACTCATCCTCCAGCCGGGGTCAGTCTGAGAGAAATTGGCTGGGGTCCCAGTCTCACTCTTCTATCGGGTACCATTTCCCAGCTGGGTTCCTTACCCTTCTGGTGCAGCGGCAGCTGGTATAGCCGGTAAACCCCCTCCCTGCCCTGCCGGCTGATGTCCTTGGCTTGGTCACTGATCAACAGAGCCAGCTGTGCCACGTGGTGACCCATCCTGGGGAATTCTGCTCAGTTCTAATGGAAGGGAGAGGGGGAGGGGACTCCATCAGCATTTTCCTGTCAGCTCCCAGTACCCCGAGGGCCAGGACTCTCTTTTTTCCCTCAGGCCCTCTGCAGGAGATGCTAGAGGATAGAAGCTAGAGCTAGACTCTTAATTTCCTCTGCCCCCAAGGGAGCCTGGAGAACAGGGATATGGGCAGGGCCCTCCATGAAGACTTGCTTCCCCAGCTGCTCCAGGATGACAGGAAGACATGAACCTGGAGCATGGTCCCCTTAAAAGCCCAGTCACCACTTAACCAAGAGAAGAAGAACTTGACTCAAGCCAAGCTCATTCTCTGCTCTGCCTCTCAAGAACTTGGTTGGGTGAAGGGACTGAGTGTCAGCACAATCCCCCCAGGAATCTCCGGGCCCGTCGGAGAGAAGGGCTGATTCTCTGGGGTCCTTCTGTTTCCCTAGGAAGGAGCCTGTGACTCTTCTCTGAGGACGATCTTCTGGATCTCACAGGAGGGGTTCAGACTCTCACTCCCCAAGCCAGCCAGGGGCCTTGTGGTTAGTGCTCAACAGAACCAGGCAGAGCTCTGGCTTGAAGTCCCAGCTCCTTCCTCTGTCCTTCACTAGGAAGGGCCTGACACTGCATTGCACTGACTGCCCTGACTGAGGACGGGCCACTGGGGACCCAGCTAGGAGGACAGAGTGGAAAATGGATCTAAGACTTAAGGTAAAGTTTCCCCCACCTCTCTCATCGGGCTCACCGCCAAGATGTAGTGGAGCCTGTTGGTGTCTTGGGACTCTACCATGAGGTTCAATGTGGCCATGGGTCAGAGTTAGGGAAAGTGGGGCTACACTGTCAGAGGATGGGAAGAGGGGTCTCTGGGAAGCACTGGTGAGACCCCCAAACACATATCGCACCTCTCTCATTTACATCCCTCTGCAGGCAATTAGCAAGGATTCGTGGCAGGATGACAGCTGTCTCTTCAATCGATGACTTTAGCATGATCTACCTGGACTTGGGTGGTGTCATTCTCGGTGCCTAGGGTGAAGACGGCATGCAAGGCAACTCGAAAGAGATGGGTCTCTAGCTCTGGCTCAAGGGCAGGTGTCATGGTGCTGGAAAGAGAGAGGAGCCCGTAATAGACTGTGCAGTGTGGGGGTGGGACTGGCACCAACATGGCCGTGAAACAGCAGGGAAACTGAGGCACCGAGCCAGGGAATGACAAAGCCAAGGTTTCCCAGACAGACAGTGGCAGGGCAGGAATAGCGCCTGTTCCCTGGACCCTGCTGTCCCTCCTGTATCTGATCCTGGGAGTGAGCCTCTCCCCAAAGCCATTGCAATGTTACTGGAGTGAAAAGAACAGCCCAGCCAGGAGACAGTGAAACTTTCCACCACCTCTGCCACAGGACCCACCCTCGGCTGCTCCTGCAGCACCAGCCATCCCCCATCCATTGGCCTGGGGAGACCCCTGCCCCTCCCATGTCTCTGTGCTCCCTCCAGCAGCTGGGCGCCATGTCTTACTCACCACAATCCTCTCCACCACAGCCGCCTTGCAGCAGTGCGGCTCCAATGTGTCCTGCCCTCTGTGCTCTGCAGCGAGACACGCGGGGTGGATGGAGGGCCCTGAGCTTCATCCTGTACCCACCAGGAGTGGGGTTAAGGGAGAGAGAGTGTCAGTTAGCCAGGGACCTCCCTGCCCCACCCACAGCCACTGCAGGACTCAGGCCTGAATGGGGTATAGTGGGGACCCGCCCACTGTCCAAATCACCCACAACTCCTACACAAGCAGGGTCAGGAACTGGGACAGTGCCTGTGGGGGTGGAGACCCCAGCTGGTGGGTGAAAAATACCCCCATCTTGGGGGTCCCAGATCATGGTGGAGAAAGGTCCCCATTAGGGTTGGGTGGATCATCAGAGACAAGACCCTCTGCAGGGGGTCAGGGTGCTGGGAAGGGGCAGGACAATCTCGGTTCCAGCACAGCTGGGAAACCTTTGTACCTTTTCTTGGCCCTGGAGCTGCTCTCAGATGTTTCTGAGAGCAGCCTCCTCTGTGGCCAGGTCTACCTATTCCTCCTCCATGTCCTCTGAGTCCCTGGGGGTCCCTGCACCAAGGAGAGAAGGGGACAGGGTGACGCCACTCAGGGGAAAGACGGGGGCAAGGTGGGGCAATGTGCCCCCTTCCCACCTCCGGGACCTAGGGCAGCTTGGGCCCCACACTCCCCCCTCTCAGTGATGCCTTCAGCCCCCAACTCCTTCAGGAGCCCCCCACACACTATCCTGGAGTCCCTAGGAGGTGCCTTCCCCACCCTCCACCCAACTGGAGCATCAACAACCACAGTGGCAGAATCTACTGTAAGTGGGGTCCAAGCACTATTTGAACCCCACATTTTTGGATGGACCTCGCACAAAGAGAGATGAAGAGCACCCCCAGCAACACACACACACACACACCCCTCCTGGTGGTGGGAGCGGAGACCTTGAGAAGGAGGCTTGCTGAAGCAAAGCCACAGGGGTCTCCCAGGTTCCCCTGGCCCTGCGCCCCTGTCCTGCCTGGCTCATGTCAGCATCTCTCTGTGAGGTCACCACCACCAAACCACCTTTGACCAATAGCCTGAGGTCCTGCAAAAGGTCTTTGTGATGTCACTGCCACAACCACCCATCCCCTGAAGTGCTAATGTCCTGCCACTGGCCAGACATTTTAGAGGTTTGAGCTAGTCCCTGTGGATCACCCCACTCAATGAGTGTTCATTCTAGGAAGCAAGCCGGCTAGACAGTAAAACATCAGAGTCTGCTCCCAATGCTACACTCATTGTTTCCCAAACTAGTAGACTTTATGGCCAAAAGAGACCTTTAGAGCATCTAATCTAACCCCCTGCATATCACAGGCTTCCTATGTAGACCAATAGTTACTTTTGGGCAAACACATTCTAGAAAGGCATCTAGTCTTCATAAAATGACATCAATGAAATTAAGTGATGGAGAATCCACCAATTTCACTTTTAGTGAGTGCCAGGGAGCTCCATTTCCCCTTCCACTAGTTCCCCATTTACAGTGAGCCAGAGCAGTACCTGCAGCAGGGAGCGGGAGTTGCTGGTGGCCTCAGAGGCACAGACCCCGCAGTGTCTCAGGCACCTGGTGCAAGCAGGGGCGGCTCTAGGCACCAGCAAAGCAAGCACCTGCTTAGGGCAGCCAATTTGCACGGGTAGCAGGGATCCAGCATGGCAATTGAGAACCAACAGGGGCCCCTGGGAGCTGTAGTTTGTTTGTTAGCTCCCTGCCTATAGAGCCAGCCCTGGAGCAGGGAAAGAACTACATTTCCCAGCATTCCCTTGGCCACTACCAACAGGAAAGAGGGGGAGGGAGTGAGGAAGCTGAGACCGCATGCTGTAGCCTGCTGTGAATGGAGAGCTGCGCTGTGAGTAGGGATTCCATATTTTAACATTCAAAAAATAGGACACTCCACGGGGAGGGAGGGTAGCCCCATCATGCCCCCATCCACTCCCTCCGACTGCCCCCCACAGAAACCCCAACCCATCCAACTCCCCTGCTCCCTGTCCCCTGACCACCCCCTCCCGGGACCACTGCCCCAACTGCCCCGCAGGACCCCACCTCCTATCTAAGCCCCACTGGTCCTTGTACCCAACTTCCCCCCTCCTGAGACCCCCCCAACTTCCCCTCTAGGACCCCACCCCCTACCTGTCCCCTGACAAACCCCTGGGACTCCCATGCCTATCCAACTGTTGCCTGTCCCCTAACTGCCCCCCCAAACCCCTGACCCATCTAACCCCCCTTTCTCCCTGCCCCTGACTGCCCCCCTGAACCTCCGCCCCTTCCAACCCCCCTTGCTCCCTATCCCTTTACTGCCCCCACCCTGGAACCCCCTACCCCTTCTCCAACTGCCCAACCCCCTTACCGTGCCACTCAGACCAGCGTGTCTGGCTTCGTGCAGCACCAGACACGCTGCTGGATACATGCTGCCGTGCTCCCCTGCGGACCCACAGGCTCCCCCCACCCTTGCCCAGCAGCTGCTTTCCAGATTTGAACACCTCAAAATTTAGGAGTGCTCAAGCTCAGTTTGGGCAGCTGTTAATTCATTTCTCCCAAATCAAATATACTGATCCACTGTAACTTGCTGTAGAAAAAGTAGGATAAAATTGAGCAAGAAATGCTTCTCAGTGGTTATTAGGACTGGAATTGCTATTTTCAACAGCCATTGCCTTTTCTTTGTTTGTTTAAAAGGAAGACAGTGATATTGAATTGGCAAATTACCCATAGAAAGAAAGAGTGGAACAAAAGAATAATAAAGGCACCTCAACTTTTCCTCATTTATGTAGGACAGTCTTATAATATGCATCCAGATATCCTCCAATCACACAAGCTGAAAATTGATCCACTTTACTGCAGTTCTGTAACCATGTGGGAGCCAATCCTGTCTGTGTTCTGTGCACATCTAAAATTCCTGCTGAATGACCTGCCGTGGGAGCGAGTTACCAGTGACCCAGGTCTGCGGCAGAAGGATGGTGCAGGTGTGTGTGGGGTGCGCCCAGGGCTGGGGCGGCAGGAGGTGTGTGTGTGTGTGGCAATGGTGGGGGGGTAGGGGGAACCCAGAGCTGGGGCAGCAGGGTGTGTGTGTGGGAGAGCCCAGGGCTGGGGCGGCAAGGGAGTGCGGAAAGGAGCCCAGGGCTGGGACGGGGGGCAGCCAAAATTTTTTTTGCTTCGGGCGGCAAAAAACCTAGAGCCAACCCTGGTCATTGCAGACTCCAGCATGGTCAAGGTCACTGCGGCTACAGCATAGATGCTGGAAGTCAATTGGTTAAAGATTGAGTACCCTGGCCCCCAGGAAGTCATCCAGCAAAACCTGGGAACTCTGGGTTCAACATCCCTGATTTATCTCTAAGATAAAAGTGAGTGGAGAAAATATTTTTGACAAGCCCTATTCAATCTTTCCCTCCAGAAAGGTTCACGGATTCATATGTTTTAAGATCAGAACAATGGGTTTCTGACTTCCAATGGCATCTGTGTTCCTGCATCACTGAGGTGCTTCTCAAAATCCCACCTCATGCCTCTTCATAGCAGATTTCCTCTTGGCTCACACGAACCCTGCCAGGGATAAACTTATCTGGAATATAATCCTTGATTCCCAACTAATGTGAATCCTGGGTTGTGTGTTTCAGGTTCCTTTTCCCTGCGAGTCCCTCCTTGGATGAGGGATAAATATGCCTTGCCCTGGTGGTTTGTCTGTTCAAAATACAAGGTAAAAACCACTAATGGAGAAAATGTGAAGAGTGTGATTCAGCATAGGACTCCCCTGCCTGAATCAGGGCTAAGGTCCATCTAGCCCTGTGTCCTTTCTCTGACAGCGGCCAGCACCAGAGACAAGATGCAAGAACCCCACAGTGGTAGATGTGGATTAATCCCCCCCCCCCGGAAGATGTCATCCTAACCTCCAATCAGGAGAGATTGGCTTGCACCATGATGCCCAAGATTTTATATCCCTTTTAAACCATGTTAGTATTAACTATTATAATGGGATAGTCTTGTTAGCCATTGAAATGTCTAATCCTTCTTTGAATCTTGTAAAGTTCTTGGCCTCAGTGACATCCTGTGGGCATGAGGTCCACATTAGTATAAAAAGTGTCACTCGGGAGAGATTTTCTTCCAGACATAACACAGTGGTAGACGGATGGTGAGATAGGAACAGGTAGGTGGGAGGAGAGGGCTAGAGAAATAGACTGAATCAGAGACACAGCAGAAAGGTAAAGTGAGGATAAACTTTAAAGGCTAGATTTTCATACGTTAGGTGTGCACTAATGCTCTTAATTTGTATATGCAGTTTCCTTTGTTCCACAAATACAGACCAGGTAACTGTACATGTAAATGGATCGTTAGATTCATTTGCACATATAATTACCTGATTTGCATGTGCACTACATGTGTATGCAAATGACCTGCTCCAGGGGCTTGCCTGGAACTCAGTCCTACAATACACTGATTGCTCATTCTGCGCTCCTGCAAAGCATCTCAGCAGTGTGTATTTACAGTGAATTTAAATACTGAACCCAAAGCCTGTGTGCAAGTGCAGGAGCAGCGCCAGGGTTTTTGCCACCCTAGGCAGCACCGCTCCTCTTCAGTAATCGGCGGCAGCTCCTCCTCTGAAACTGCGTTCTCGGCGGCGGGGTCCTTCTGCTCTGGGTCTTTGAGGCACTTCGGCGGCGGGTCGCGGAGCAAGTGAAGGACCCACTACCAAATTTCCGCCGAAGACCCGGAGCGGAAGAAACCCCTCTGGGCGGCCCTGGTTCTCAGCGGCGTTTCTGAGGATGCTTTTCTTCCCGCCCAGAGGAATCGCCGCCAAAATTCCACCGAGGGCGGTGAAATGCCGCCCCCCACATCCTGCCGCCCTAGGCAACCACCTAGGGTCGCCTAGTGGAAGCGCCGGCCCTGCGTAAGGGTCGGCGTTGGAGAGATCAACCCCTTGCTGTGTGCAGCCTCCAGTCCTGTTGGGAAGTCTGGCCAGAATGAGGAACTGAGCAGTTTTCACCTGGTAGCTGAATGAACTTTGCACCCTAGTTTGAACGGGGACTTGGCACCAGATGCCCAATCTTTCAACCCCCCCATGACAAGCGCCCACAGTCCAAGCAGCTCATCTTTCCTGACCTCTGGGGGTGTCAGCTGCCTGGCTGTGGCCTTCTGATGGGGTTTACAAACCCTGCCCAAGCTCTGAAGCGGGGAAGGGCTGCAGCAGTAGTGGCCCGGGCAGCCCAGGCACCGCTGAGCATGCTTCTGGGGAGATGCCCAGCACAATGGGAGCTTCAGCAACCGCAGGCGAGGAGGCAAAAAGAGAGGCCATTACCTGGAGGAGCATGGCTCTGCAGCAGCAGCAGAGGGCACTTCTCCCGAGAACATCCAGCTGGGAGTCTCCCAGAGACACCCCCAAGAGGGAGGGAGAACCACGGGCAAAGGGGTACAAGAGGGTGCAGTCATCAGCCCTGCACTGGAGTTTTGAAGCAAAGACTTTGTCAACTCCAAGCACACCCCGAACTGAGAGGCAGGGTGGGAGGAAGGGGCCCAGGAGAAGCTGAGCAAGGGGCTGGCCAAACCTAGGCTGTCTCATGCTGCTGCACTCTCAGGTCCTGGGCTGGGACCTAGTGGAGAGGGAGGGCCCAGGTCCCCTCCCCACCCAAGAGTTACGACTTCTGGCCCCAAGGAGCAGGGCCGGTGCAACCCATTAGGTGACCTAGGCAGTCGCCTAGGGCACTAGCATTTGGGGGGCGGCATTTCGGGTCCTTCGGCGGCGGCCAGATCTTCGGCTGCCCCGGTCATCGTCAGCATTTAGGTGGAGGGAGCTCGGGCAGGGGGGCGCGGGGAAGGC
The DNA here is from genome assembly GCF_013100865.1 of Trachemys scripta elegans. Lineage (NCBI taxonomy): Eukaryota > Metazoa > Chordata > Testudines > Emydidae > Trachemys > Trachemys scripta. Next base: position 19,551,492 of record NC_048300.1, read on the forward strand.
CGTTTGCAGCACATAGGGGGGGCGGCACGCAGGGGAACTCCCCACCCAAGCTCACCTCTGCTCCGCCTCCTCCCCTGAGCACACCGCCCTGCTCTGCTTCTCTCTCTCCCAGGCTTGCGGCACCAAACAGCTGATTGGGGCCACAAGCCTGGGAGGTGGGAGAAGTGGAGCGGCGACGGCGTGCTCGGGGAGGAGGCGGAGCAGAGGTGAGCTGGGGCGGAGAGCTGCCGCACGGCTCCCCGGGCCGGGGGGAGCTGCAGCGGGGGGGGCGCCTCAGGGCGGAGAGGGGGGAGCTGCCGCGGGGGAGGGGGGACAGCTGCCATGGGGGGGGCGCCTTAGAGCAGGGGGGAGGCGGAGAGCTGCCACAGGGCTCGGGGGGAGGGGGGAAGCGCAAGTTGGAAGTCTCGCCTAGGGCCCAAAACGTCCTTGCACCCACCCTGCCAAGGAGGCCAGTTCAGCTGGGATCTCATCCAGCGGGCTGGGATTCCCTGAACTGACAGAAAGATGGGAGCAGAGGCCCAAACCACGAGGCCAGCTGACCCCCCAAACAGCCCTTCTATAGGCTTTTACATTGTGCTTCAAACAGGACCTTTATTGAAAATGCATTTACTGTTGCTGTTTAAAAATAACATTAGTTGTGATGACACTATGGAAATCCTCAATGTTAATTCCACTAAATGCCATCTCCCCAGCGTGGACATCGCTTTCCAAACAGCTCACCAGGTGTAAAACACACCTTCTCACCAGGGCTGGAACAGTTTTTCACTCATGCTTTATACTAAGGTTCCATTTAGAAGCTGTTTATAAACTGATGACTAGATCAATTGCTTTTGGTTAGGAAATCAAACCACTCTTTTAGGAGAAAACAGTCATTAAAACCAACCAACCTGCAAGTAAGCAGCACAACCCCCTCTAGTGTAATATTCTGGTATAAATATGCTTATACTGGTATGCCTTCTTCCGGTAGGGACCAGGAATAAACTATACCAGTATAAGGCCTCTTTATACCAGTGTAACTGCATCCATACTTGTAGCAGCGTAACTCTATCAGTTAACAATCACATTCCTGACACAGTTCTACTGACACAAGCACTGTGTGTAGACCAGGCCTCATACCATCATTTAGATGTACATTCCTGGAAAAAGAAGTTCTTATTAACCATAATACATTTATTTCTGTTTCTTTTTTAGGGATGTATACCCCAAAATTTGGTGAGTTGAAGTCCTCCTCTCCTCCCCCCATATCACATGTAGCCTGTCATACAAAGCTGTGTCCTGGCAGGAGTTTTTCATTTAACTGCTCATACTGCTAATTACGCCTGTCAGCCTGCCGAGGCCCAGAGGGAACGAACCCCTGTAGACTGACTAGCACATGTCTAAACACCACTGTCTTTGTTTAGGTTTTGTGTTTGTTTATGCACGACAACTGTATCGCTTTAGCTGTGCCAACATAGTTAAGGTGGTATAACTGTTCCTAGTGTGCAGATGGCTATGCCTGTACCTATATAAAGGTGTTTTTCTTGGTTCTGGAAGCCAGATAAGGTGTCCCAATATAAGGCACCTTCATACCAGTATAACTGTGTCCAAATTAGGGGTTGTACCATGTAACTGTATTGGTAAAAAAATCACACCCTTAACCAAAGTAGTGATACCAGGCCTTATTCTCGTAAAGGAAAGGGAATAAGCTAGACAGGGCACCTTTATAATAGTATAACTGCATCCACACTAGGCGTTGTATAGATTTAGCTGTTTCAGTAAAAAACTGCACCTCTGAATCAAAGGAGAGAAATCAGTACAAAAACTGTCTAGACCAGGCCCATGTGGGCTTTAAAAACACATGTTAAATAAAAGGTGGCCCCTTATGGCCTCAGAATCTATAAATCTTGGTTAGGACCTCAAAGTGCTACCATAATACATGTAATAATAATAACATAAGAAGTAATGATCTGGCGATCTGCCTGTCTCAGCGGAACACATGCATCCTATGCCCTAGACCACTCAGCTTGGAAGGTTGAATACCAAATACCATCATCGGATTCCTTCCAAATAACCCACTGACAGCTGTGCCAACTTCAGAATGAGAGCTGGGTGGAGGTTTTCCCCCAGAAACCAGCCTCTTTTCAAACACAGGCATTTTTATGAAAAAAGAATTGTTTTCAAAAATTTCCAGGTTTTATTGTAACTAGAAGAAAGTGTGAGCTTGGGCTTTTTCTTTTTTCTATTTTTTTTTTTTGTTGCTTTTTTGGTGGTAAAAAGGGAAGAAAGTGAAAAAGAAACCTTTTAAAAACTGAACATTTGTCATGACATCTTTTAATATGTGTAGAATCATTCCGTTTTGAACCTGCGGGACACGGGCCATTTCAAAATCTCCCATGAAAAGTCTTTACTATTTTCCCACCAGCTACTCTCCATGTGGTTTCACACACCAAACAGGAACTACACAGTTACCCGGGCTGCTTGGCAAACGCTTCTGGAAGCCAAACAAGGCTGGATGTGGCAAACGCAGATTGCCCAGCTCCAGTGGCCTCACCCACCCAATCCTGTCCCTAGCCCATCCCTGCCTGTGGAGTGGGCCTGGTGGGCACTTCGCAGGTCTTTGTTCTGAGTCAGGTCCATTCCGGATCATGCTGGTTCCAGGTTTCTAACACTCTGATTCTCTTTCTCTGCAGCCAGTGTTATGCTGGACACAGCAAACTCCAAGCTCATCCTGTCTGCAGATGGGAAGGTTGTGAGAATGGGAGACAGTCCCCAACGCCTGGCCAGGAAGGCCAGCAGATTTGATCTTGAGCCATGTGTGCTGGGTGCAGAGGGATTCAACCTGGGGAGACATTACTGGGTGGTGGAGTCCACAGGGGGGTCGGGCTGGGCTGTGGGGATGGCCAGACAGTCCATGCTGAGGAAGAGCAGTTTGAGCTTTAACCCTGCCCCTCCCCAGACACCCTGGAGGGGAAACATTCCAGAGCGGGAGGGGAGGAGCTCGCTCTGTCCTGTCCTGTCCTGCCCACCTAGTTACAGCTGTGCTCAGGTACATGCCAAGGAGAGGCACTCACTAGAGTTGCTCTGCTTGCCGCTGCCTGCCTGGTGAGCCAAAAGTGGAGCTTCTTTCTTGCAGTGATGGGGCAAAATGGGAGGGCTCAGGGGAGGGCAGAAAGGGGGGGCGCCGGGGGACACTGGATGATCATTATGGGGATCATGGAGGGGGGACATGGAGGCAGCATAGGCCAGGGCTGGGAGTCTGGTGAGGGGTGGCCACAGCAAGGAAAGAGAAGAGCCATGTGGCCTGGATGGTCACTGGGAAGGCAGGGGGAGCAGCAGGGCCAGGGGCTAGCGATGGGGGGGATGTTTGGGGGAAGCAAAACCCATGGGGGATAGGTGGGCTCAGGGGAGGGAGGAAGGGAGGGAGCAGGGAGAAAGGGGGGGCCGCTGGGGACACTGGATGATCATGGGGTTCATAGAGGGAGGGAGGCAGCATAGGCCAGGGCTGGGAGTCTGGTGCGGGGGGATGGCCGCAGCAAGGAAAGAGAACCATGTGGCCTGGATGGGAATCTGGGGAGGTGGCAGGAGCAGAAGGGCCAGGGGCTAGTGATGGTGGGGAAGGTGTTTGTGGGAGAAATAAACCCATGGGGATGGGGGATTTCTGTGGGAGGCAGCATCAGGGCAGGGAGGTGAGAATTTCCAAGCTCTGCAGTGCTGTAAACTATTTGGCCTCTAGGTCAGTCAGTCTGGCACTTCTTGCCTGCACTGAATTCACTGTTTTCTTAAAAGATTGAAACAAAGAAAAGCCCCGAGCACCTCTCTGGCTTGTAGGAAAAGAGTGGGGTAGAGTCTGTGTATGTAGTGGTAGCCCAGGGGTGAATGCTTGCCCACTCACTACATTGCCCTCCCACCCAGAATCCCAGGTCAGAATTAAAATATCCTGGATTTCCTCCCTCACGTGATGAATCCCTTGGGATTAATTATGGTAGGACCACAATTCCCAGGGATTTTCTGTTCATGCTATCGTGTCTGCAGACAAGTGAACTTCACCTTGCTAAGGTCCCTACTATTGGGGTTGACAAGAGCAGCTCAAGGCCAGCTGAGTTCTCTGGGCTGGGGTGTATCTCCTTGAGCACTCTGGTTGTATGCTCAAGTGGTTTGAACTGGAACTTTGTAACATGCAAGTGCCCCTTCCTTGTTTCCTTCCCCTCTTCTGAATGGGCAGGTCTAAACTGGGCAAATAGGCAGGGTGTAAAAATGTGTTAGCTAACATGCTTGAACTATCATGTTTTTCAATACAACCTATTTCGTAGTCTAGACAGGGTGGGTCAATGTCATATCCCCAATTCCATTCTTCCCTCAGGTGGGCTTTAAACAGGGGAAATTGAACTATTGTATAGTGAGCAGGGCTGTGGGTGTTTTCCAGCAATGTGTCTTTTGGTTTTCATTATTCACCCTCTCTCATAGCCTTGAGACAGAAGCAGTTGATGACCCTAGGCTCCTCAGAGAGCCACAAAGCCCTCTCCTGTTTTTGCTGGGAGTGTGAATTGTATCTAATGCTGGAAGAGCTGTACAGCATGGTTAGCTGATGGCCTCCTTTCACACTATGCCCTTAGCAGCACACTCCGAGGTGACCCCTCATTAGATTGGTTTGCTGTAGATCTACAGCATATGTGCCCTATTCCCAGAGTAGCATTTTGGTGGTCTTGCTATGTAACAAGAGAGCTCACATTGGAAATACAGAAAATAGCATTGATGGCAATGTTTTCACTGCATAGAGCTTGCCAAGAAAGGATAAGGACAAAGTGTTGTTAGCTGCTCTCTCCCACCAGTTGCAAAGTACACAACAGGTGTGCAGCGATCCTGAGTGACACTTTACTGCACCCATCCCTGCAGTGGCTGAATGTTACATGGATACTTCAGTATTATTTCTTTACAATACGTGGATACCTCACAGGGGCTTATAAATTACAAGCTCTGAAAATACTGTATACAAAGTGGGATATGAGAAGGTGTGCTGTATGGTATACAGTGGTGGATTAGAATATATGGCATATTTGTGTACAGTGGGATATTGGAAGGTATGCTATACTGTATTGTATACAGTGAGGTACTGAAAGGTATGGCATATTGTTGCACTTTGAATGCTAGGGGTATAACTAATCTGTTGTAATTCTATTGATTCCACTGATTCCAGTGAAATTACACCAGGGCTAAAATTGGCCTAGTAAATTGAATTCTTTGTCTGTACTGCTGCAAAAATATCTTATGGCTTACACTGTTCCAGAAATCCTCAGCAAACAGTTCTTGTTTGTTCCCTGCACTTTAGTGTAACAAAAACTAAAATGAAAAGAGAAATTTGAGGCTTAAGCCATAAAGCAAGCAGGTCAAATGTATCATTGAAGTGACTGAGCAATGCAATCCAGGTCCTATTGGAACTGAGCACATGCTGTCCTAACCTTTCCAAAGCACATTTTGAATGTGTCTCTTGAGAAGGTAAAATACAAAGGTATATTTTAAAAATATATACCGGGTGTCATTTAATTACACCAAATGGTACCTGGCCGATAGTCAGCAATTGAGCAATCTATCATTGATGAGTGTTATGAAAAAAACAATGCAAAAAACCCTAATAAATAATCCTCATAATAAATAACATGGCACTTTAGCCACATAGCAGTTTATTCATAGGCGTGCAACAGGCAGCAGAAGAAGCGTTGGTTACAGACATTGAGTGGGTCAGATCACTGAATCACTCCGCTTAGCAAATTAGCGAGTAAGTGAACCAACAGAATAATCATAATAAACAAGCATGAGTAGTTGCTGACAAAATGTACTTTATTCATTTATTTGGCATCATTTTAATTATAGTAACTCCTCACTTTAAGTCATCCCGGTTAACGTTGTTTCGTTGTTACGTTGCTGATCAATTAGGGAACGTGCTTATTTAAAATTGTGCAATGCTCCACTCCATTCTAGGAAGCAAGCCGGCTAGACAGTAAAACATCAGAGGTGGGGGTGTAAAGTTGTGCAATGCTCCACTCTTATGCTGTTTGGCTGCCTGCTTTCTCCACAGCTGGCAGCCTACCTATGCCCTCCCCACAGTGCCTCCTGCTCGCCGGCAGGCACCGCGGATCAGCGCCTTCCCCCTCCTCCCCACCTTCCTGCCTGGGGCAATCAGCTGGCTAGCGGTGTTTAGGGGGCAGGAGGGAGGAGGGAAGACTGGGCGCGCAGGCTCCCCCTCCCTCCCCTGCCTCCCGAACGCTGCAAGCCAGCTGATTGCCGCGGGCAGGAGGCGCAGGGGGAGGGAGGGGAAGCCTGCGTGCCCAGTCCTCACTCCTCCCGCCTCCCTCCTGCCCCCTAAACACCCCAAGGACACCTGATTGTCCTTTCTCCTGTTCCCCTCCCACCACCAGGAGTGGTGTGTGTGTGTGTTGCTGGGGGTGCTCTTCACCTCCCCTTGTGGGAAGTTCATCCAAAACTGTGTGGTTGAAATAGTGCTTGGACTCCACTGACACTAGATGCTGCCATCCTGTGGCTTAGCATTAGTGTCTGAGATGACTTGGGGCAAGATCTCAACCTACCCGCAACCCACTTCACTGCTGCCAGAATCCCTCCTGCCCCCCCGCTAGAGACGCCTCCCTGCCCAACCTGGGTGGGGGTGGAGAAGAGGGTTCTGAGAACTTGAGCTGTGGTTTGGAGGTGGAACAGCTGTCAAGGGCACTGAGGGGGAGGTAGCAGGAGCTCACCCTATAAGGAGGGGGGTTGGCACTGGAGGTTACTAGAAAGGACAAGAAGACTCCATTCTGGGGTTCAGGAGGTGAATCCATCCCTCAGAGGTAGGCAGGTGCTGGGTGAAAATACTGCTGGTTCCAGGTGCCCTTAATTCCCCCTGATTCCTCGGGGCGTTTGAGTCTCTGGCAGGTTCTCGTTCCCTTGCAGCAGGAGGACGTCACGGCCAAAGTGATGCACCAGCTCCGCATCATCCGGCACTTGCGCCAGGTGCCTGAGACACTGCAGGGGCTGTGCCTCTGAGGCCATCAGCAACTCCCGCTCCCTGCTGCAGGTACTGCTCTGGCTCACTGTAAATGGGGAGCTAGTGGAAGGGAAATGGAGCCCCCTGGCACTCACTAAAAGGGAAAGTGGTGGATTCTCCATCTCTTGATGTCATTGAATGAAGACTAGATGCCTTTCTGGAATGTGTGTACCCAAAAAGTAACTATTGTAATATACAGGAAGCCCGAGACCATGCAGGGCGTTGGAATAGAGGCTCTAAAGGTCTCTTCTGGCCATAAAGTCTACTAATTTCGGAAAAACTGAGTGTAGCATTGGGAGCAGCCTCTGATGTTTTACTGTCTAGCCGTCTTGCTTCCTAGAATGAACACGCATTGAGTGGGGTGATCCACAGGGAGCAGCTCAAACCTTCAAAGTGTCTGGTCAGCGGCAGAACATTAGCACTTCAGGGGATGGGTGGGTGTGGCAGTGACATCACAAAGGCCTTTTGCAGGACCTCAGCCTATTGGTCAAAGGTGGTGGAGAGGTGGTGACCTCACAGAGAGATGCTGACATGAGCCAGGCAGGATAGGGGCGCAGAGCCAGGAAAACCTCGGAGACCCCTGTGGCTTAGCTTCAGCAATTCTCCTGCTCGAGGTCTCTCTTTGAGAGAGTATTAGGGTTCACGTAGGTGAGTGCGAGGAGGAACCTCTTTCGAGTTTTCTCCTTTCTTTTTACTGATTTTACTAGAAAACAGATGTCCCTGTTGAGAAGGTAAGAGCATTGGAGAGGTTTGTAACGTGTTCAGTCTGATCCACCTGGTGCCAGCTGAATTCTAGGCATGGAAAACACTAGTTTAAGGTGGCAGAATTTTATAGCCCACCTGGGATTTTGTCCCGTAGAATCACTGGGGACATTAGGGTTTGTCCTTTTTGTTTTACCTTTTCCGCCATCCCTCCTTCCTTTCGCTTCATCTCTTACTTCTTTTGTCCTTTCTCCTGTTCCCCTCCCACCACCAGGAGGTGTGTGTGTGTATGTGTGTGTTGCGTGTTGCGGGGGGTGCTCTGCATCTCCCATTGTGGGATGTCCACCCAACAATGTGGGGCTGAAATAGTCCTCGGACAGTGATCCCTACCGGTGACCTGGGCCTTCCTTTGGGCTCTCTGGTGAGAACTCTCAGCCTCCCGCCCCTCAGTCTCTACCCTGATTGGTTGAGCAGGGGGTTATTGACAGGGAGGAGACTCAGGTCCTTTTTGTTCTCTTTTAAGAAGAAGTAAATAAGTCATAACCAGTCATCTGTTTGACGAATTTTGCTGCTTCTCTGTATTAATTGTCTCTGCGCAGTTCATGAACTGTTGTTGGTCTTGAGCTCATTTGAGAGCACTTTATTCAGGCTCTGGCTGGGGCAGGGATGGGTAGGGACTAAAAAGGCTGGTTAGTGAGAGGCTGCCTTGACCCCAGACTCACGCCTGCTCCCCGCTCGGTTCCAGGCTGTCCAGGCTCCTGAGGATGTTCAGGAAAAAGGCTCTGCAGGTGGCCCCAGAGCCTGAGGGAAGCAGCTGCCATCTTCCCCAGGAGCAAAGCGGCCTCTCCATCCCTGCTGGCGGGGAAGGAGCTCCCGGCCAAGCGAGGAGGTGGAAGTGCCCAGCCTTCTGGCAGAGGAAACCCGCTCCCGGCGCAGGCGCTGAGGTGAGAGAGCCACCGGCCAGTCCGAAATGGAGCTGGCCCAGGATGCGGCTGGGCAGGCAGGACCCAGCCCAGAAGGGGAGCCGGGCAGGGTGGCTCTGGGGCTTGTTGTGTGGGAAGCACCGGCCCCAAGAGCCCAGCCCTGATTCCCAGCAGGAGGCATCGCCCTGCCTAGTCCCTGAGGACCTTCCAGCCTCCCCAGGGCAGGAGGTGGAGGATCCCTGTTGCAGCACCAGCAGCTCGGCCCGCTCCCCATGGGACAGCAGCAGCACCTGGGACTCAGGCAGTAGTGAGGCCGATGGGCGCTGCTGCTTTGTTCCAGGTGAGGAGCCAGGCTGGGCTCAGGGAGGGGTGAGGAGGGGGCTGTGAACACCCTGGGCCACGCACTCGACCAGTGCTATGGGGGCACGTCCCCAGCCCAGGTGTCTGGTCTGAGCCACGTGAACCCCACTGACACTAGATGCTGCGATCCTGTGGCTTAGTATTAGTGTCTGGGATGACTTGGGGCAAGATCTCAACCTCCCCGCAACCCACTTCACTGCTGCCAGAATTCCTCCTGCCCCCCCCTGCAAGAGCCCCCTCCCTGCCCTACCTGTGTGGGGCTGGAGGAGAGGGTTCTGAGAACTTGAGCTGTGGTTTGGAGGCGGATCGGCTGTCAATGGCACTGAGGGGGAGGTGGCAGGAGCTCACCCTACAAGGAGGGCGTGTTACCAGATGTGCCCATTTCTTTGGGGTATGCTCATTTATTCGGGTTACTCTTCTGGGGAAGGGGATTCTGTAATTCTATCAATGTACTGCTTGTGTCACTTGTCTTTTCATATGAAGCTCTACTTCTCCCTTCTGCAAGTCCCCTCCCAGTGGAGCTCTCCTGCAGGACCTAGGCTCCCTAGGGCTGGGTTACTCCAGCCCCAAAACCGGATGAACACCCACACATACATTAACAGAGCAAGTGTGAGCGGACCGGGTCAATCAGCCCTGTCAAGCTGACCCCTTATATGTCTCTGGACTCACTGGGCTGGATGAAGCAGCACTTTCAAGCTACCTCTCCTTATATGCCCCTGGGCTCCATGGACTGGGTCAAGCAGCACTTTGAATCTGTTACCCTTATGCTTCCCAGATTCAGCACGTCCCTATCATAGAATCATATAATCATAGAATATCAGAGTTGGAAGGGACCTCAAGAGGTCATCTAGTCCAACCCCCTGCTCAAAGCAGGACCAATTCCCAGCTAAATCATCCCAGCCAGGGCTTTGTCAAGCCGGGCCGTAAAAACCTCCAAGGAAGGAGACTCCACCACCTCCCTAGGTAACACATTCCAGTGTTTCACCACCCTCCTAGTGAAATAGTTTTTCCTGATATCCAACCTGCACCTCTCCCACTGCAACTTGAGACCATTGCTCCTTGTTCTGTCATCTGCCACCACTGAGAACAGCCGAGCTCCATCCTCTTTGGAACCCCCCTTCAGGTAGCTGAAGGCTGCTATCAAATCCCCCCTCATTCTTCTCTTCTGGAGACTAAACAATCCCAGTTCTCTCAGCCTCTCCTCATAAGTCATGTGCTCCAGACCCCTAATCATTTTTGTTGCCCTCCGCTGGACTCTTTCCAATTTTTCCACATCCTTCTTGTAGTGTGGGGCCCAAAACTGGACACAGCATTCCAGATGAGGCCTCACCAATGTCGAATAAAGGGGAACGATCACGTTCCTCGATCTGCTGGCAATGCCCCTACTTATACAGCCCAAAATGCCGTTAGCCTTCTTGGCAACAAGAGCACACTGTTGACTCATATCCAGCTTCTCGTCCACTGTGACCCCTAGGTCCTTTTCAGCAGAACTGCTACCTAGCCATTCGGTCCCTAGTCTGTAGCAGTGCATGGGATTCTTCCGTCCTAAGTGCAGGACTCTGCACTTGTCCTTGTTGAACCTCATCAGGTTTTTTTCTGCCCATTCTCTAATTTGTCTAGGTCCCTCTGTATCCGATCCCTACCCTCTAGTGTATCTACCACGCCTCCTAGTTTAGTGTCATCTGCAAACTTGCTGAGAGTGCAGTCCACACCATCCTCCAGATCATTAATAAAGATATTAAACAAAACCGGCCCCAGGACCGACCCTTGGGGCACTCCACTTGAAACCGGCTGCCAACTAGACATGGAGCCATTGATCACTACCCGTTGAGCCCGACAATCTAGCCAGCTTTCTATCCACCTTACAGTCCATTCATCCAGCCCATACTTCTTTAACTTGGCAGCAAGAATACTGTGGGAGACCGTATCAAAATCTTTGCTAAAGTCAAGGAATAACACATCCACTGCTTTCCCCTCATCCACAGAGCCAGTTATCTCATCATAGAAGGCAATTAGGTTAGTCAGGCACGACTTCCCCTTCGTGAATCCATGCTGACTGTTCCTGATCACTTTCCTCTCCTCTAAATGTTTCATAATTGATTCCTTGAGGACCTGCTCCATGATTTTTCCAGGGACTGAGGTGAGGCTGACTGGCCTGTAGTTCCCTGGATCCTCCTTCTTCCCTTTTTTAAAGATGGGCACTACATTAGCCTTTTTCCAGTCATCTGGGACCTCCCCCGATCGCCATGAGTTTTCAAAAATAATGGCTAATGGCTCTGCAATCTCACCCGCCAACTCTTTTAGCACCCTCGGATGCAGCGCATCCGGCCCCATGGACTTGTGCACGTCCAGTTTTTCTAAATAGTCCTGAACCACTTCTTTCTCCACAGAGGGTTGGTCACCTTCTCCCCATGCTGTACTGCCCAGTGCAGCAATCTGGGAGCTGACCTTGTGCGTGAAGACAGAGGCAAAAAAATCATTGAGTACATTAGCTTTTTCCACATCCTCTGTCACTAGGTTGCCTCCCTCATTCAGTAAGGGGCCCACACTTTCCTTGATTTTCTTCTTGTTGCTAACATACCTGAAGAAACCCTTCTTGTTACTCTTAACATCTCTTGCTAACTGCAACTCCAAGTGTGATTTGGCCTTCCTGATTTCACTCCTGCACACCTGAGCAATATTTTTATACTCCTCCTTGGTCATTTGTCCAATCTTCCACTTCTTGTAAGCTTCTTTTTTGCGTTTAAGATCAGAAAGGATTTCACTGTTTAGCCAAGCTGGTCGCCTGCCATATTTACTATTCTTTCTACACATCGGGATGGTTTGTTCCTGCAACCTCAATAAGGATTCTTTAAAATACAGCCAGCTCTCCTGGACCCCTTTGCCCTTCATGTTATTCTCCCAGGGGATCCTGCCCATCTGTTCCCTGAGGGAGTCAAAGTCTGCTTTTCTGAAGTCCAGGGTCCGTATTCTGCTGCTCTCCTTTCTTCCTTGTGTCAGGATCCTGAACTCGACCATCTCATGGTCACTGCCTCCCAGGTTCCCATCCACTTTTGCTTCCCCTACTAGTTCTTCCCTGTTTGTGAGTAGCAGGTCAAGAAAAGCTTTGCCCCTAGTTGGTTCCTCCAGCACTTGCACCAGGAAATTGTCCCCTACACTTTCCAAAAAATTTCCTGGATTGCCTGTGCACCGCTGTATTGCTCTCCCAGCAGATATCAGGGTGATTAAAGTCTCCCATGAGAACCAGGGCCTGCGATCTAGCAACTTCTGCTAGTTGCCAGAAGAAAGCCTCGTCCACCTCATCCCCCTGGTCTGGTGGTCTATAGCAGACTCCAACCACGACATCACCCTTGTTGCTCACACTTCCCAACTTTATCCAGAGACTCTCAGGTTTTTCCGCAGTTTCATACCGGAGCTCTGAGCAGTCATACTCCTCTCTTACATACAACGCAACTCCCCCACCTTTTCTGCCCTGCCTGTCCTTCCTGAACAGTTTATATCCATCCATGACAGTACTCCAGTCATGTGAGTTATCCCAGCAAGTCTCTGTTATTCCAATCACATCATAGTTCCCTGACTGTGCCAGGACTTCCAGTTCTCCCTGCTTGTTTCCCAGGCTTCTTGCATTTGGGTATAGGCACTTAAGATAACTCATTGATCGTCCCTCTTTCTCAGCATGAGACAGGAGTCCTCCCCTCTTGCGCTCTCCTGCTTGTGCTTCCTCCCAGGATCCCATTTCCCCACTTACCTCAGGGCTTTGGTCTCCTTCCCCCGGTGAACCTAGTTTAAAGCCCTCCTCACTAGGTTAGCCAGCCTGCTGGCGAAGATGCTCTTCCCTCTCCCCACTCCCCCAACACAATTGTACTGGCAGTAACCTACTTGATGAGCAAACCCCACAGTATTTTGGGCGCTGCAGGGATCTTTAGCTTAGGTAAAAGAAGCGTTGCTGTAGAGTGAATGGGGGAAGCTAAAAACACAAACGAGTAAAGTTCAGCAACAGAGAGAGAAGCAACCAAGTTAACCATAAAAGTTATTTATTGAATAATAGTGATAACTACACAAGGAGAGCTAAACCAACATAACATACATTATTAAAGGTTAATACCTAAGGTAGAAAGAAAAACACAGAGAGAGAGAAAGAGGGGGGATCTCACCCACTCCATCAGGCTTGAACTGGTCGGGGTTCCCAGGTGATGGTGGTAGCAGAGGGTCCTGAATGTAGGAGACAGGCAGAGCTGCCAGCACGATCAGCCAGGAGAAGATGGAGTTCCAGTGGAACTGATGCATAGTTTGGATCTAAGCATCAGAACCCTGACTACAGGGTGAGTAGGGATTTTTGTAGAGAAATTGCAATTGTTCAAGGGAGAACAGCAGATTTGTTTATAGGTAAACTGATGACTCAAGGGTTTTCTTTACACTAGACAATAGGAACTGATCACTCTTGGCTATGGGTGGTGTTTTCTTCCAGGGAGCTCACAATGCAACTAGGCTACTTCAGTATTTGGATATCAATTAAGGATTCATTACTAGAATTGCTCTGATAATTGCTGAGCCGGGTGAGTGCAGCCATAGGTTCATTAGCATCTGGAGCAGAGATTCCCATGATGCAGCGCTTCTCTGCTTTTTCTGGTCCCAGAGTTCACTGTGGTTCTCTGTTCTCCATTCTGTATGTAAATTGAGATGTCTTCCTGTCTTATCTTTCATGCAGATGAGGCTAGGGGAGTTGTCTCTGCTCTCCATTCGGTATGCTAATGGAGATGTCTTAATCTTTTCACCCTTGTCAGGAGGGGTCTAGGTGTGTCACCCAACGCCCTTCACTGCTCTCTGCAAGTTTTTTCCTCTGATGGGTTTTAGTTTAAGCAGAGGTGGGGGTGGGGGAGTGTCTTTCATGAGTCAGGCTGGATACTGCACCTTGGTTCCCCAAGAACACAGAGGTGTCTGGTATCAGGGGGTTGGCACTGGAGGTTACTAGAAAGGACAATAAGACTCCATTCTGGGGGTCAGAAGGTGAATCCACCCCTCAGTGGTGGGCAGGTGCTGGGTGGAAATGCTGCTTGTTCCAGGTGCCCTTAATTCCCCCTGATTCCTCGGGGCGTTTGAGTCTCTGACAGGTTCTCGTTCCCTTGCAGCAGGAGGACGTCACGGCCAAAGTGATGCACCAGCTCCACATCATCCGGCACTTGCGCCAGGTGCCTGAGACACTGCAGGGGCTGTGCCTCTGAGGCCACCAGCAACTCTCGCTCCCTGCTGCAGGTACTGCTCTGGCTCACTGTAAATGGGGAGCTAGTGGAAGGGGAAATGGAGCCCCCTGGCATTCACTAAAAGGGAAAGTGGTGGATTCTGCATCTCTTGATGTCATTGAATGAAGACTAGATGCCTTTCTGGAATGTGTGTGCCCAAAAAGTAACTATTGTACTATACAGGAAGCCTAGGATATGCAGGGGGTTAGATTAGATGCTCTAAAGGTCTCTTCTGGCCATAAAGTCTACTAATTTCAGAAAAACTGAGTGTAGCATTGGGAGCAGCCTCTGATGTTTTACTGTCTAGCCGTCTTGCTTCCTAGAATGAACACTCATTGAGTGGGGTGATCTGCAGAGAGTAGCTCAAACCTTCAAAGTGTCTGGCAAGCGGCAGGATATTAGTACTTCAGGGGATGGGTGGTTGTGGCAGTGACATCACAAAGGCCTTTTGCAGGACCTCAGCCTATTGGTGAAAGGTGGTGGGGTGGTGGTGACCTCACAGAGAGATGCTGACATGAGCCAGGCAGGACAGGGGCGCAGGGCCAGGGAAACCTCACAGACCCCTGTGGCTTTGCTCCAGCAAGTCTCGGTCTCGAGGTCTCTCTTTGAGTACTGAGAGAGTATTAGGGCTCACGTATGTGAGCGCGAGGAGGAACCTCTTTCGAGTTTTCTCCTTTCCTTTTACTGATTTTACTAGAAAACAGAGGTCCGTGTTGAGAAGGTAAGAACCTCCGAGAGGTTTGGAACCTGTTCCGTCTGATCCACCTGGTGCCAGCTGAATTCTAGGCATGGAAAACACTAATTTAAGGTGGCAGAATTTTATTCCCCTCCTGGGATTTTGTCCCATATCACTGGTGACATTAGGGTTTGTCCTTTTTGTTTTACCTTTTCCACTATCCCTCCTTCCTTTTTCTTAATCTCTTCCTTCTTTTGTCCTTTCTCCTGTACCCCTCCCACCACCAGGAGGGGTGAGGCGGGCTGGCTGCAATTGGCTGTAGGATCTGTTGCAGGGGTTGTGGGTTAGGGGTTTTGATCTTCGGGTGGCAGAGCAGAGAATGAGCTCGGATAGAGTCAATTTCTTCTTGTCCTGGGTAAGTGGTGACTGGGCTTTTAAGGGGACCATGCTGATCGTTCACACACACACCCTGCCGAGTGCTGCAGGGAGGTGAAGGAGGAAACGGTTGGCACAGAGATGAAGCAGACTGAAGTAGGGACAAACACAAGGGTGGAGCAGTCCATGGTGGGTTCCTGTGCGCTGTCCTGAAGGGAGTATACAGCATGGGCCTGGGGAAGGCCAAAACTCACATCCAGGTAGATCATCAACCTACTCCTCTGTCCCAAGGGCCAGGAAGGCCTCTGGTTTTTGCTCTCTTTGGTAGCTGGAGCTGCTCTGATTTCGGGGTGGGGTGGGCAGAGGTGGGAAGAGGCCATAGGATTTAATCAAGTGTCATAGAATCATAGAATCATAGAATCATAGAATATCAGAGTTGGAAGGGACCTCAAGAGGTCATCTAGTCCAACCCCCTGCTCAAAGCAGGACCAATTCCCAGCTAAATCATCCCAGCCAGGGCTTTGTCAAGCCGGGCCTTAAAAACCTCCAAGGAAGGAGACTCCACCACCTCCCTAGGTAACGCATTCCAGTGTTTCACCACCCTCCTAGTGAAATAGTTTTTCCTGATATCCAACCTGGACCTCCCCCACTGCAACTTGAGACCATTGCTCCTTGTTCTGTCATCTGCCACCA
>NC_048300.1:19570294-19641712 GCF_013100865.1 Trachemys scripta elegans
GGCAATTTATTCCAGTGCTTAACCACTCTGACAGTTAGGAAGTTTTTCCTAATGTTCAACCTAAACCGCCCTTGCTGCAATTTAAGCCCATTGCTTCTTGTCCTATCCTCAGAGGTTAAGAAGAACAATTTTTCTCCCTCCTCCTTGTAACAACCTTTTATGTACTTGAAAACTGTTATCCATGTTCCCTCTCAGTCTTCTCTTCTCCAGACTAAACAAACCCATTTTTTTCAATCTTCCCTCACAGGTCATGTTTTCTAGACCTTTGATCATTTTTGTTGCTCTTCTCTGGACTTTCTCCAATTTGTCCACATCTTTCCTGAAATGTGGCACCCAGAACTGGACACAATACTCCAGTTGAGGCCTAATCAGCACGGAGTAGAGCAGAAGAATTACTTCTCGTGTCTTGCTTACTGCTAATACGTCCCAGAATGATGTTTGCTTTTTTGGGCACAGCGTTACACTGTTGACTCATATTTAGCTTCTGATCCACTATCACCCCCAGATCCCTTTCTGCAGTACTCCTTCCTAGGCAGTCATTTCCCATTTTGTATGTGTGCAACTGATGGTTCCTTCCTAAGTGGAGCACTTCGCATTTGTCCTTATTGAATTTCATCCTATTTACTTCAGACCATTTCTCTTTTTGATGTCATGTTTTACAATACTATGTAATAGCAGACGGAGACTGTTCTGAAAGAGAGCTACACATGAAGAAAACTGATTGTATGTTTGTACATGCATTCAAAATCTTAAAGAAAGTTGTCCTAATATATGGCTAGCATTTAGGCAGATTTGTACGTTGCTGGCTCTGACACTTGAGATTCTTTAAAAAAGAGCACTCACAGAAATTCTTATGCATTCTGTCATTTGTTTCTTTGGTGTGCTCACTGCTACCTTAGAATAAAGTGCCAGAATCAGTCTTGTGAATAATATATCCCCAACACAACGCCAACACAACTGCAATACGGCTTTATAATTACAACCAAACCAAATGAGGTTTTGATAGAAAAATAATAGTCCTATCCCTCGTTCACGTTCCCAAGCACTAAGATAACAAATGATTTATATTAGCGCACTAGATGCATATTAATTTCATAGGCAGTGTCAAGGAATTTTCCTGATTCTCGTGGCAAAGATGCAAGCAGATCGTTAAACAGCGCAGAATACAAGCATTGCCATTGGGATGAAAGCTCTGAATAATAGTAGCAGCTTAGCCCTCCAACGAGTTTATATTTCCCAGAAAAATTCCTGCAACTGCTCAGAGATATGGTCGTTCTACATTTTGTGGTTTAGAGAAATTCAATGGAAGATGGCTGCCAAGAGACATACACTGTCTCACAGCGTGCAAGCAGGCAGCGAAGTACACTGCTATGCAGAATTTGTCTGGAGAGAGCGCCCAGCAAATTGGACAATAGAATGGGGACTAAGGCTAGGTCTACACTACCCGCCTGAATCGGCGGGTAGAAATCGATCTCTCAGGGATCGAATTATCGTGTCTCATCGGGACGTGACAATCGATCCCTGAATCGACGCGCTTACTCCACCAGCGGAGGTAGGAGTAAGCGCCGTCGACGGGGAGCCGCGGAGGTCGATTTTGCCGCCGGTCTCACAGCAGGGTAAGTCGGCTCCGATACATCGAATTCAGCTACGCTATTCACGTTTGCGTATCTTAAATCGACACTCCCCCCTCCCCCCCCCCCCGTAGTGAAGACCGGCCCTTAGAAGCAGATTAGCAAGGTCTTGCTCAGACAGTGCGCAAAAATGTGTAATTGATTTGCTATCTAGCTGGCTTTGAACCCCTGCTAAAGTGAATGAGAATTGTATGCCCTTGAGTTGCTATATCCCCATCAAACCAATGAGACAGCTAATCCACCTTTACTTCTGTATTACTTATTTTAAAAGACCAGCCATGGGCTAAAAATGTAAAAGACTGTTTTCCTGTAAAAGCAGCTATATAAATGGAGATACCAGGCTAAGACCCTTATTTCAGTGATCCATTACTCTGGTCTATTTCAGAGATTTGGGCTTAATTCTCCACTGTGCCCAAGTGGAAAGCTCCCCCAAGGACCTTAAGCCAGCTGAGAACTGGGTATATCAGAGCCTAGCTTTGCCTCCTCCCCTTCCCTACATGCTCTGTCTTCTCCTTGCCTCCGAGAAGGCTTTGCTTTCCCTTATGCCTTTGTAAGGTGGTTTTGGTTCATGGTTATATTCTGTTAGGAATGTTGCTGCAATTCAAAATGGAGATTAGCAATTCAAGATGGTGCATATGTTAGGGAGGGTTTGAACTCCATCTTGGTGCCCTTCTTCATGGCATTTTCCCGCCAAAACTCTGTTTCCAGGCAGAACTTGAAGGACTGAGAACTGGCTGGAACTGGTTGGGGGCAGGGCCTGTCAGTGTGGGCCTGTCAGAGTGGGCCTGTCAGAGGGTGCCTCAGAAAGGCGCACCTCAGAGAGCGTATAAGGGACTGTTAGGGGTGACGCAGGGGCTGTGCAGCATCGAGGCAGCCACGTCCAGGTTCTTTGCACGGCATCCGATCAAGACTTCGGCTACTAACATCTGTCAAGGACTCTGATACTTACCTGACTCCTGTAATCCACCAAAGGATCCAGTGAAGGCTGTGCTGTCCGCTCAGATCTGTTGCTCTCCGGTTTGGGCAGTAGAGAGCCAAATCCTCCGATGTTCCAGAGATCCCGAGACGGACCATCCGTTGTCGGTGTCCTCCACCTGCAGCTAGAAGAGAGACAGTAATTATTTTTGGGCATTTATTAGTTTAGCCAAGGGACAGTTTCAGGGCCTGGGCTTTATGCCCCCTTGCTGGAATCTATTTGTGGGTATTTGTAATGTTCCCCATAGTGACTCTTCCCCCAGTTGTATCTATCCCTTAATAAATCTGCTTTCTGTTTAAGGTTATATTCTTTCTATCCTTTATTTCAATGCAACATGTGTGGGAGGCACACAGATGTCTAATTCTCCCAGCTGATAGATGCTGGTAGGAGTCAAATCTGTGGTATATGTCACCTCCTTATTATTCCACACAGAGATTTGGGGTAACACCATGCAGTGGGTTCCAGCACAGTAGATGGCTGATGCAGAAGGAAGCAGAACCATCACTGCCACTGGGGAGATTCCTTTGGCTGTTTCAGGTTCACTCTGTGCGACATAAGCAGAGAGCTGTCCCTTTGGGTCTGTAATACAAGGGACGGATAATGGTGAGATCATCTTCGACCAGGTTTACTTCTTCTATCACCACTGACTTGCTACTTTCCGTTTGGTTTTGAGAGCAGAGCAGATCTATTGCATCTCTCCACCAGACACCAGGTTCCCCTTACCAGTCCCGCTTTTGGTAACTACAGTGCAATCCACACTTCACTCACTGCCATTGAAAAAAAACAATTTTCTCCCCGCTTTTAGCAGACATCTCACTGTTGCATGCTCTCATCTCACTGCTTTAAAGCATTTTACTATTCACACTACAAAACACTTACTACCATACTAGGAACTATGATTATACAGTAACTCCTCATTTAACGGTGTAGTTATGTTCCTGAAAAATGTGACTTTAAGTGAAACCATGTTAAGTGAAACCAATTTCCCCATAAGAATTAATGTAAATGGGGGGGTTAGATTCCAGGGAATTTTTTTTTTGCCAGACAAAAGGCATTATATACATTTTAAACAATTTTAAACAAGCAATTTAATACTACGCTGGGGGGGGGGGGGAGAGTAGTGTGCACGTGCTGTGTGTTTACAAACATACTGTACATACAGTACAGTACTATAGTTGGGAGGTGCCCCTGCCTTACCCCACACAGACTGAAGGTGTTGTAGGGTAGGAGAAGCAGGTTGTGCAGCAGCGGCAGCTAGGGTGACCAGATAGCAAGTGTGAAAAATCGGGATGGGGGTGGGGGGTAATAAGAGCCTATATAGGAAAAAGCTTCAAATATCAGGACTGTCCCTATAAAATCTGGACATCTGGTCACCCTAGCGGCAGCTTCCCCTACTCTGCAAGCACCAGGGGCGGGGGGGGGTCAACCCTCAGCCTGCCCACTCACCCCTTCCCACAAGCCCCCATCCTTGACCTGCCTCTTCTCCCCACCACCTCCTCTCCCTTTACTTTCCATGCTGCGTCCTCGCTCCTCCCTGCTCCCTCCCCTCCCTTCTAAACGCTGCAAGCCAGCTGATTGCAGCAGGCAGGAGGCAGGGGAGGGAGGGGAGCCTGCACGCTGAGTCCTCGCTCCTCCCCGCTCCCTCCTACCTGGGGCAATCAGCTGGCTTGTGGTGTTTAGGGGGCAGGAGGGAGGGGGGAGGAGCGAGGACTGAGCGCGCAGGCTTCCCCTCCCTCCCCTGCCTCCTGCCCACGGCAATCAGCTGGCTTGCGCCGTTCTGGAGGCAGGAGAGGGAGGGGGAGCCTGTGCGCCGAGTCCTCGCTCCTCCCCGCTCCTCCCCGCTCCCTCCTGCCCCCGAAACGCTGCAAGCCAGCTGATTGTCGCGGGCAGGAGGAGGGGGAAGGCGCTGATCTGTGGGGTCTGCCGGTGAGTGGGAGGGGGGGGCGTAGGGAGTCTGCCAGCTGTGGAGAAAGCAGGCAGCCAAACAAGGTAAGAGTGGAGCAATGCACAACTTTAAATGAGCATGTTCCCTAATTGAGCAGCAACATAACAACAAAACAACGTTAACCAGGACGACTTAAAGTAAGGAGTTACTGTATCATGTTTTTCAATACAACCTATTTCCTAGTCTAGACAGGGTGGGTCAATGTCATATCCCCACATTCCATTCTTCCTTCAGGTGGGCTTTAAACAGGGAAAATTGAACTATTGTGTAGTGAGCAGGGCTGTGGGTGTTTTCCAGCAATGTGTCTTTTGGTTTTCATTATTCACCCTCTCTCATAGCCTTGAGACAGAAGCAGTTGATGACCCTAGGCTCCTCAGAGAGCCACAAACCCCTCTCCTGTTTTTGCTGGGAGTGTATCTAATGCTGGAAGAGCTGTACAGCATGGTTAGCTGATGGCCTCCTTTCACACTATGCCCTTAGCAGCACACTCCGAGGTGACCCCTCATTAGATTGGTTTGCTGTAGGACTACAGCATATGTGCCCTATTCCCAGAGTAGCATTTTGGTGGTCTTGCTATGTAACAAGAGAGCTACTTCCAGCTCACATTGGAAATACAGAAAATAGCATTGATGGCAATGTTTTCACTGCATAGAGTTTGCCACGAAAGGATAAGGACGAAGTGTTGTTAGCTGCTGTCTTCCACCAGCTGCAAAGTACACAACAGGTGTGCAGCGATCCTGAGTGTCACTTTACTGCACCCATCCCTGCAGTGGCTGAATGTTACGTGGATACTACAATATTATTTCTTTACAATACGTGGATACCGCACAGGGGCTTATAAATTATGAGCTCTGAAAATACTGTATTCAAAGTGGGATATTAAAAGGTGTGGTGTATTCTATACAGTGGTGGATTGGAAGATATGGCATATTTGTGTACAGTGGGATATTGGAAGGTATGCTATACTGTATTGTATACAGTGAGGTATTGAAAGGTAGGGCATATTGTTGCACTTTGAAAGCTAGGGGTATAACTAATCTGTTCTAATTCCACTGATGGCCTAGTAGATTTCATTCTTTTTCCTTTTCTTATGGCCTACACTGTTCCAGAAATCCTCAGCAAACAGTTATTGTTTGTTCCCTGCACTTTAGTGTAACAAAAACTAAAATGAAAAGAGAAATTTAAGGCTTAAGCCATAAAGCAAGCAGGTCAAATGTATCATTGAAGTGACTGAGCAACGCAATCCAGGTCCTATTGGAACTGAGCACATGCTGTCCTAACCTTCGCAAAGCACATTTCGAATGTGTCTCTTGAGAAGGTAAAATACAAAGGTATATTTTAAAAATATATACCGGGTGTCATTTAATTACACCAAATGATACCTGGTCAATAGCAATTGAGCAATCTATCACTGATGAGTGTTATGAAAAAAACAATGCAAAAACCCTAATAAATAATCCTCGTAATAAATAACATGGCACGTTAGCCAGACAGAAGTTTATTCATAGGAGTGCAACAGGCAGCAGAAGAAGCGTTGGTAACAGACACTGAGTGGGACAAATCACTGAATGACTCCGTTTAGCAAATTAGCGAGTAAGTGAACCAACAGAATAATCATAATGAACAAGTATGAGTAGTGCCTGACAAAATGTACTTTATTCATTTATTTGGCAAGTGTCATTTTAATTATAATAATAGTTCCTAGTATGGTAAGTGTTTTGTAGTGTGCTGTTTAACGGTCTGCTTGCATCTTTGCCACTAGAATCAGGAAAATTCCTTGACACTGCCTATGAAATTAATATGTATCTAGTGCGCTAATATAAATCATTTGTTAATTTAGTGCTTGGGAACGTGAATGAGGGATAGGACTATTATTTTTCTACCAAAACCTTACTTGGTTTGGTTGTAATTATAAAGCTGTATTGCAGTTGTGTTGGCGTTGTGTTGGGGATATATTATTCAAAAGACTGATTCTGGCACTTTATTCTAAGGTAGCAGTGAGCACACCAAGAAGCAAATGACAGAATGCATAAGAATTTCTGTGAGTGCTCTTTTTTAAAGAATCTCAAGTGTCAGAGCCAGCAACATACAAATCGGCCTAAATGCTAGCCATCTATTAGGACAACTTTCTTAAGATTTTTAATGCATGTACGAAACATACAATCAAAGTTTTTTTCCTGGGTAGCTCTCTTTTAGAACAGTCACCATCTGCTTTTACATAGTATTGTAAAACATGAGATCAAAAAGAGAAATGGTCTGAAGTAAATAGGATGAAATTCAATAAGGACAAATGCAAAGTGCTCCACTTAGGAAGTAACAATCAGTTGGACACATACAAAATGGGAAATGACTGGCTAGGAAGGAGTACTGCAGAAAGGGATCTGGGGGTCATAGTGGATCACAAGCTAAATATGAGTCAACAGTGTAATGCTGTTGCAAAAAAAGCAAACATCATTCTGGGATGTATTAACAGGAGTATTGTAAGCAAGACACGAGAAGTAATTCTTCCGCTCTACTCTGCGCTGATTAGGTCTCAACTGGAGTATTGTGTCCTGTTCTGGGCTCCACATTTCAGGAAAGATGTGGACAAATTGGAGAAAGTCCAGATAAGAGTAACAAAAATGATTAAAGGTCTAGAAAATATGACCTATGAGGGAAGACTGAAAAAATTGTGTTTGTTTAGTCTGGAAACAAGAAGACTGAGAGGGGACTGTAGCGGGGCGGCCTGGCTTCCAGGCACCCCAGGAAGCGATGAGCCAGAAAAGCCGCCAGAGTGGGCGGAGCCACCGCGGCCTGTCCCCGCCCCCTGGAAGTCAAGGGGCGGGACAGGAAGTATAAAGGCCAGGCCCCAGCGCTCAGTAGCTGGCCGGCAGCGGGAGAGGACAGACGCTGGTGCCCGAGCTCCCGCGGACCTGAGCCTGCCGAGAGCCCGGTACCCTGAGGAGGACTGGCCGAGCCTGCCGAGAGCCCGGTACCCTGAGGAGCAGTCTGAGCTTCCCCCCGCCGAGGGCCCAGAGGGAGCGACAGACCTACCTGGTGCTCGGGGCCCAGAGGAGCCCATGATCTGTGACCCAGCAGACGGAACTCAGGAGGAGCAGGTACCCATGGAGGAGGAGATGGAAAGTGGCCCGGGGATAGCAGACCCCGAACCCATGTCAGTGTGTTGCGGTCAGGATCCCCACTGACCGCGCGGCAGGCGGACTGCTGCGGATAGGGCCCCGGGCTGGAACACAGTGGAGTGGGTGGGCCTGTGTTCCCCCCTGCCACCCCGCGCCGGGTGGCAGTCTCTCCTCCTCCTTGTCCAAGGGGCCTGGGCCCCTGACAGACTATCCGTTGGCTGCCCTGCCCTGCCCTAGGGCCTGGGCTAACCCAAACTGACCCAGCCCCTGCTACAAGGCCTGGGCCACTGACTGACTATTGGTTTGCTGCCCCGCCCTGACCCAGGGCCGGAGCTGTTAATTGTGTGCTCAGTCCCTGCATAGGGGCCTGAGCCCTGAACTATCAATGGGGTGCTTAGCCCCTACCCAAAGGTCGGGGCCCTAACTGTTATTCGCTTTGTAGCGGGGCGGCCTGGCTTTCAGGCGCCCCAGGAAGGGACGAGCCCCACCCCGGACCTACTACAGGGACATAACAGTTTTCAAGTATATAAATGGTTATTACAAGGAGGAGGGAGAAAAATTGTTGTTCTTAACCTCTGAGGATAGGACAAGAAGCAATGGGCTTAAACTGCAGCAAGGGAGGTTTAGGTTGGACATTAGGAAAAACTTCCTAACTGTCAGAGTAGGTAAGCACTGGAATAAATTGCCTAGGGAGGTTGTGGAATCTCCATCACTGGGGATTTTTAAGAGCAGGTTGGACAAATACCTGTCAGAGATAGTCTAGATAATACTTAGTCTTGCCTTGAGTGCAGGGGACTGGATTAGATGACCTCTCGAGGTCCCTTCCAGTTCTATGATTCTATGAAAAGTAGCGCTAGACACCAAAACTCCTTTGTCTCATGAGTACCAGCCTTGAACCCTGCTGCATACTGTGACGGTGCCCCCCATAAGGCTTTATGGAAATATGCTTATGAATATATATGACATAACTGGAATATGTTCTGTGCGACATATGCGATGTAACATATCTATGTAAAGGTTATGATCTACTGAATCTATTAATCCTATTTGTATGCATGTATCATTTTTGTATTCAAAGTTATGAATATTGGCCGTGTATTGGCTTGATTTCTAAATAACCTCAGTAGAGCATTTGGTCAGTTCCTGGAGAAAGTAATTCGCAAAGTTAAGTGTCCAATCAAGAAGCACTTAAGGAACAATGCATCTTGGAATGCTCCAATCCACGTAAGAAGTCTTCCTGGAGACATTCAAGATACCATGTGGGCAATGGCTTCTGCCTGTAAAAACTGTGAGTCATGCATGGACATGTGACTTGCTCAGGTGACTCCAGAACTCCATCTTGGAGCTGGACTTTGCATAGGAGAGAGGAGGGGGTCTCCACCCACAAGAGAAAGTCTATTTAAGCCCGTGGGAGAACCCTCCATTTTGTATTCAGGTGGCTAAATAGAGAGACTCTCCACCCCCAAGGATACCCGAAAGGAACTGGAACAAAAGACAGTAACTACAGGGGGTGTGAGTGATTGCTGGACCCAGGCTAGAAGGAGACTAGTCTGTAAAAGGAAGCTTACTGGGTGAGGTTTTATTTGTATTCAGTTTCTTAGACATAGACTTGTGTGTTCTATTTTATTTTACTTGGTAATTCACTTTGTTCTGTCTGTTACTACTTGGAACCACTTAAATCCTACTTTCTGTATTTAATAAAATCACTTTTTACTTATTAATTAACTCAGAGTATGTGTTAATACTTGGGGGTGGTGTGGACAAACAGCTGTTTTCCCCCCCCCCGCCCCCCATCAGTGTTATAGAGGGCGAACAATTTATGAATTTACCCTGTATAAACTTTATACAGGGTAAAATGGATTTATTTGGGTTTAGACCCCATTGGGAGTTGGGCATCTGAGTGTTAAAGACAAGAACACTTCTGTAAGCTGCTTTCAGTTAAGCTTACAGCTGTTAGGGGATGTGGTTCAGACCCTGGGTCTGGGTTTGCAGCAGGCTAGCAGGTCTGGCTCAAACCAGGCAGGGCACTGAAGTCCTAAGCTGACGGGGCAGGAAAGCAGGGGCAGAAGTAGTCTTGGCACATCAGTTGGCAGCCCAAAGGGGGATTCTGTGATCCAACCCATCACACATACCACCATAAACTTTAAATTGTGCCCCCTTACTGTCAGCAGTTACTAGTCACCTATGGTTTCCAGCTATCTCACTCCACAAAGGGGGTTAATTACTCCTTCCATTTAAAAATAAGTGTATTTAGCACACCCATGGACATTACCCTTGTCTGTGATTGATGGCAGTCACTAACACCTTCCAGCATAAGTGTAAAGTCAGCATGCAGAAACTCTGCCCTTCAGTGGTTGCAGTGCAAATAGCAACTTTGCTGGTTTGACTACAGCATGTATTAACTCGGGACATGGCCATGGAGGCGGTAATGTCATCTGGTTCCCTCTTTGCATCTTTTCAAGACAGAGCATCTTTTAGGACTGGGATCAAGTCCCTGCTGTGTGATAAGCAATCACTGGATCCCAGAAGTAAAGGGGAGGGAGATGGTGAGGAATCACCAGACCCCACCCTAAGCACGTGGGTGACTCTGATGGGGAGGCTCTGCCAATGACAGAGCTGAGAATGTTGTGGTTCTGCATCTGTACTGAAAGAGCTTGTTGGTATGTTTGTAGCATATAGGGTCTGAGTTAAGAATAATTCCCCACCTTCTCCCCAATTTCCTCTCTCCAGTTCCCACTACTTAGTACCACCCCTGCCCCACACAGCCAGCATGATTATTGCTCACTCCCTGGGCCTGGGGCCTCTGCAGGCCCCACAGAGATAGAGAGAAGCAGCAGAGACAGGGCTGTTCCCTGCTTTCTGTGGCTGTGGGGTCAGTGGAGAGCCCCAGTGCCACAGCGAATGCTGGAGACAGAGCTGTGGCTCCAATGGAACAAGTTACACCCCCCCACACCCACCCACCCATCCGATCTCAGGTGGTTAGTGTGAGGTGGGAACAGACCCAGAAAAAGGGGAATATTTTCTCCCCATTGAAAGAAGCTGTGAGATTGGCGATCAGATCACCATTATCTGGGTTGAAAAATGCCACTTGCCCCTTTTCATAGTGTACATAGATCCGTACCTTCTTGGGTGTCTCACACAGTAGCAGGGGGACCTCAGGGGTGGCGAGAACTGAGTAGTGATCCCTGGACTGTTCTATCCCCCAGATCCCCTCCTCAGGGGTAAATTTGATTTGTCCCTTCCTCCTCACAGACTCTCTGGCGACCCCTATGGCCCAGATTCCCCCCATCCCCTCCACTTCCCAGTAAATTTTCCCTGAAGTGAATCCCTCAGAACCCAGCACACAGAAAACTTCATCAAATCTCTCGGGATTGTCAGGCAGATCCTGATGTTTGGATTCCCATGTCACAGTCTTCTGGCCCTCAGACAGCTTGAGCCCAGGATGAGCTGTGTCTGGATCCAGAGTTATCTTCACTTCTGAGAGAGAGAATCAAAGCATCAGAGGCAGAGCTCAGCTCTGGGGGAGGACTTAGCAGCCCTGCTCTGGCCAGGACAGCCCCTAATTTTCTGTCTTGCTGCCAGGAGCGGACACTGCTAGGGCTGGGTAAGGATTAATTGCAGCTCCCTCCGCCCAGGTACCTGGAGCTGCTGCTGTGCTGTTTGCAGGTCTGGGATGGGCGGGTCTAGGCCCACCCAGGACTAAGGCCCATCCACTCAACTAACCGAGAGGAACCACTAAGCCCAGGCCACAGTTGAGTACCTGGGACAACAAAGGAGAAACCAGGAGCAGGAGTGAGGCAAAAAATGAGGGATCCGGAGGGGGACACCGAGCAGAGAACCCCTGCCAGCACCCCCGCCCCCACACACCTCACAGGCATCTCAGGACTCAGTGGCCAGAGGCGTGATCAGACAAGGGAGTGTAAATAGGCCTCACAGTTACAGAGCACCGTCCCCGTCCAGCTTCCACCTCCTGACGTGATGGATGCTGTCTTGGCCAGCGCCAGGACGAGGCTGATGAACAGGTCCTGTGACTTAGCTGCCTCTGCCTCCCTCCTCCCTTGCTGTATCTTCTCCTTTGGTACTCGGCTGACACTGGTCCAGGCATTTGCTCACGGGCAGCAAAAGAGAAGTGGGGGTATCACTACACTCCTGCCAGGACCCTTTGGCCTGTGCAGAGGTAAAGGCATCCCTGCCTGGCTTGAGGGGAAGAATGGGGCTTCTCTGGCACTGAAACCCCATTCAAAAAAAGTGCTTGAATGTCACTCTGGAGTGTTCTGGCACCATTCCAGAGCTGCCTTCTGCTGCCATTTCTTGTATTGACCAGGTGCACATTATTTGTAAATATGCAAATTAGCACAAGAAATAATTTGTATAAATTTCACACATGAAGCTTCACAAAACATTGCAGCTATGGTTGTGCCTTCTTCATGGGCACACACACACAGATTTGCATCAGAATAACTAACGGTGTGATATAGAACTGACTGAGTTATTTTGGTTCCAGTTACCATGTAGGCAAACTCCTAAATCTACTAGGCCCAGAGGATGAAGTTAAGATCCCAGGGGTTTTCAAAATGCTTAAGTGATTTAGTCAAAACACTTAGTACCTCAGGGCTCAGTTCTGCTCAGGGGCAGAAAATGATGCATTAGAGGGTAGGTGGGGATTATTTTATACAATTTAGCATCCAATGAGGTTGTGGAAGGAACAACACAGCACTGCCTTATCTATGTCTCCTAGCAGACATATCCATTCTCCAAGGTAATGGGCGCTGAGTACCTATTTGCATACTGTGTGTAAGGGCTTAGTACCACTGCAGTAGAAGCATCCAGTGTGCATGTGTGTTCCCTTACATACCTCCTTTTGGGTGTTGCAGACCCTTATGAACAGGTAGTGGGTGCAGATGCTAGCACATCCTCCCCAGCACAGTGCAACTTTAACTGCACTGTGCAGCTGTTGTCAGCACATCTGATGTGAATGTATGCACAGCCCGGCAGATGTGCCTCTCCCCTCCATAAGGTTCTGCGCATTGCAGGATTGTGTTTGCAGCTCTCTGTACAGCTCCTCTCATGAAAACAATCTGGTTTTTATGCAAAGGCCTGTCAGTGTGGACTATCTACATGGAGTCCCAGTGAAGTTAATAGGACTCTGCACATGTATAAAGGTCAGCACATGCGATTCAGGTCCCAAAGCAGGAAAAGAACACATAATAGGGTGGTGACGAAGTCTAGTATCCGAGTACACCCAAAACCTATGATCATTTTGATCTATGTGTACACCTGTCTATTAGACCCTGAACTCTCACCAGCAACTCATGGCACAGAGACCCCTAAATCAGCCCTCAGATGGTGGGGTTTAGACAAGAAGTCTACAACTGAAGGGCTCCAAATCCCATCATCACCATTCCCCAGGTTCCGCTACTCCTCACCTTACCAGGCAATTTTGAAAATATGATAATCTGATAAAAAGAGATGACAACATTTCCTGAAACTTGTCAATATCCACCAGAATTCAGCTCCCCATCCATATGGAGGGGGGGGAAAAGCAGTTTTAATTTCTTCATATTTCCCTGAACGGAAACTGGCATTTAAAACACTATAGTTAGGGCCGTACCAAATTCATGGTTCATTTTGGTCAATTTAATGGTCAGAGGATTTTAAAAATAATAAATGTCATGATCTCAGCTATTTAAATCTGAAATTTCACAGTGTTGTAATTGTAGGGGTCCTGACGAAAAAGGAGTTGTGAGCGGGTCGCAAAGTTATTGGGGGTGGGGGGAGGGGGTGCAGTATTGCCGCCCTTACTTCTGCGCTGCTGTCTGCAGAGCTGAACCCTCAGTTAGCAGTTGCCACTCTCTGGCCGCCCAGCTCTGAAGGCAGAAGTCAGGGTGGCAATACTGCAATCCCCCTAAAATACCCTTGTGACCCCCCTGCAACTCCCTTTTTGCTCAGGACCCCCAATTTGAGAAACTCTGGTCTCCCCCATGTATGGTACATGTAGGGTAAAAGCACACACACACAAAAACCCACAGATTTCACAGGCGAAGACTAGATTTCATGGTCTGTGATGTGTTTTTCCAAGGCCCTACCAAATTCATGGCCATAACTATAGTTATAGAAATCTTGCTACTAGGAAGAGAATATTCAGCAACTTAATGATAGATAATGTCAATACAGGGTCAACATTAGGCATAAATCAAGGACTAACCTGAAAATACATGGCCAAATTCAGTGGAGAATTAGGCCCATAATGCCTAGGGAAAAATATCCTCTCGTTACTCACCACTTTACTAAAGGGGCACATCCCTAGTCTATAAAAAACCTAGGGAACCATCTGTCTCTTCCTATCCCCACTAAAATTACTATTTTTAATCCTTTACTTTTCACGTGAGACTCATTCATTGTAAAAGAGGGGGAAGCAGAGAACTATTGGGGTCAGGTCAGATTTTGACATTAATAAAACATTATTTACCTCCATATACTTGAGTTTTTCTCCATTCTGAAAACAAGCACAAGCATAGAGATGAGAACTCCCCTGAACACAGATAGTCTGAGTAGGACAAACTCTGTAAGAAGTATTATACTAAAGATAAAAGGAACTTACTAAGATCAGCCTGGAGCTTTCCTAAAAAACAAATAAAAAGAAATTAATATCTAATAAATTACAAAAGAGCTCTTGTTCAAGTAAGTCCACATTTTGATAATGGTTTTGCTCATAAAGAATTCCTTTACTTAGATACTGAAACTGAAAACTTAAATAAAATAAAATTAATGGAGATATTCTATCTCCTAGAACTGGAAGGGACCTTGCAAGGTCATCAAGTCCAGCCCCCTGCCTTCACTAGCAGGACCAAGTACTGATTTTGCCCCAGATCCCTAAGTGGCCCCCTCAAGGATTGAACTCACAACCCTGGGTTTAGCAGGCCAATGCTCAGACCACTGACCTATCCCTTCCCCCTTAGTTAACTTTAAGTTAAGATTAATATTATCAAAACAAACTGTATAGTCTAGTAGATAGTGTAGAACTCCTCCAATAGCTGTTTCACTGGAGGTGAAGATGAGATAAAGATGAGAACTCTACTGAACACAGACAGTCTGAGTATGACAACATTTCTTCAAGTTTATACTAAAGATAAAAGGAACTTACCAAACTCAACCTGGAGCTTTTCTAAAAAACAAATAAAAAGAAATTAATATCTAACAAATTACAAGAGCTCTTGTTCAATGAATACACATTTACCTAGCTACTGAAACTGAAAACACTTAGTTAACTTTAAGTTAAGGTTAATATTTTCAAAACAAACTATAGAAGTATATCTCTATATCTATATAGATATATATTACAGGAAGATGTGTAGAACTCGTCAAATAGCTATTCCA
This sequence comes from Trachemys scripta elegans, assembly GCF_013100865.1. NCBI lineage: Eukaryota > Metazoa > Chordata > Testudines > Emydidae > Trachemys > Trachemys scripta. Next base: position 19,585,343 of record NC_048300.1, read on the forward strand.
TGGGAGGAATAGCAGCTTACACCTGCTGTCCTCTAATGTAGGTAGTCCTTTAGCTCAAATGGTAGCAGGAGATACTACAGCATTAAAGGGCTGGGATGCAAAATTTAATGATGTGGGGTGAAGACATTTTAATTACAGATTTTTTAAAAACTAAAAACCTATGACATTATATGAACAAACTATGTCTGAAATGTTATTTAGGTTGCCAGCTCAAGCACTCAAAATTAGAAAATGCCAGAATTAAGTATCTTTGTACAACTTTAATTCAGGCCCCTTTTGCATATGCATACAGTCTTTAATTATATGATCACATAGTAGTATTTTCACAGGACCTCTGTCTCATTCCATACACAGGCCTATTCAGTCCCCATGTAAACCAAAAGAGCCTCCAGGACCAGAAAAAAACACCATATGGATCAGTTGATTCCGGGGAACAACAACTGAAAAAACAGGAATGGAAGTGCGGGTCATAGATTTACAATCAGGGTTCCAGAGGGAAGACACGGAGCAGAGAACATTGGAAAGTGCACACTGGTCCCCAAAACAGTCCAGGGAGCTAGTTGATACCATGCAGAGGAACTCTGCCTGCAGGTGTGAATGAACAAGTGCACAAAATTGAGCCCCACAGTCTGGGTCACAGGGAACTCCTCCATCCAACCCCTTCTCCCTGATTGATATATGGCCAACAGGAGGTTGAGGAGGAGGTCCTACAACTTCATGGGGCCATGGATAGGAAATGCATAAATAAAAAGGTGCAGGGAAAAGTGCAACCAGAACCTCAACAAGAGGTTCTGGAGGAGGCAGAAAAAGGACTACAACCTGATGAACTGTAGGTATTCATGTGTCAGGGCCTCCATCTCCCCTCAATAAAAAACATCAGGGGAGTCTGAAAACCGTATCAGCAACATGTCCATGAACTGGGGTTCAGCAAGGCGACCTACACACTCAGTGACTGCAATGGACCTGGCTGCAGAGACCAACTTCCAGGTCCTGAGGAGGTCCTTGTGAAAGACCATTAGCCTCGAGAGATCTTGAGGGAGATCTCTTGGATGGAGATAAAACAGCTACTGGTCATATCAGAGTCCTTGGAGGTGGCTGAGGAAGGTATGCTCCATGTCAGACTATGTTCAGTATAAAGGAGACTCTACAGGGCCACAAGATGGAAAGCGTGGACCGGGTTGTGAATGCATGCCATGCCCTGCCCTCCCTCTTCCAGAGAAAGGGTCACGATAGAATCATAGAATATCAGGGTTGGACACAAGGAAGAAAGGAGAGCAGCAGAATACGGACCCTGGACTTCAGAAAAGCAGACTTTGATTCCCTCAGGGAACTGATGGCAGGATCCCCTGGGAGAATAACATGAAGGGCAAAGGGGTCCAGGAGAGCTGGCTGTATTTTAAAGAATCCTTATTGCGGTTGCAGGAACAAACCATCCTGATGTATAGAAAGAATAGTAAATATGGCAGGTGACCAGCTTGGCTAAACAGTGAAATCCTTGTTGATCTTAAACGCAAAAAAGAAGCTTACAAGAAGTGGAAGATTGGACAAATGACCAGGGAGGCGTATAAAAATATTGCTCAGGCATGCAGGAGTGAAATCAGGAAGGCCAAATCACACTTGGAGCTGCAGCTAGCAAGAGATGTTAAGAGTAAGAAGAAGGGTTTCTTCAGGTATGTTAGCAACAAGAAGAAAGTCAAGGAAAGTGTGGGCCCCTTACTGAATGAGGGAGGCAACCTAGTGACCGAGGATGTGGAAAAAGCTAATGTACTCAATGCTTTTTTTGCCTCTGTCTTCACGAACAAGGTCAGCTCCCAGACTGCTGCACTGGGCAGCACAATATGGGGAGAAGGTGACCAGCCCTCTGTGGAGAAGGAAGTGGTTCGGGACTATTTAGAAAAACTGGACGTGCACAAGTCCATGGGGCTGGATGCGCTGCATCCGAGGGTGCTAAAGGAGTTGGCGGATGTGATTGCAGAGCCATTAGCCATTATTTTTGAAAACTCATGGCGATCGGGGGAGGTCCCGGATGGCTGGAAAAAGGCTAATGTAGTGCCCATGATTAAAAAAGGGAAGAAGGAGGATCCGGGGAACTACAGGCCAGTCAGCCTCACCTCAGTCCCTGGAAAAATCATGGAGCAGCTCCTCAAGGAATCAATTATGAAACACTTAGAGGAGAGGAAAGTGATCAGGAACAGTCAGCATGGATTCACCACGGGGAAGTCGTGCCTGACTAACCTAATTGCCTTCTATGAGGAGATAACTGGCTCTGTGGATGAGGGGAAAGCAGTGGATGTGTTATTCCTTGGCTTTAGCAAAGCTTTTGATACGGTCTCCCACAGTATTCTTGCCGCCAAGTTAAGGAAGTATGGGCTGGATGAATGGACTGTAAGGTGGATAGAAAGCTGGCTAGATGGTCGGGCTCAACGGGTAGTGATCAATGGCTCCATGTCTAGTTGGCAGCCAGTTTCAAGCGGAGTGCCCCAAGGGTCAGTCCTGGGGCCGGTTTTGTTTAATATTTTTATTAATGATCTGGAGGATGGTGTGGACTGCACTCTCAGCAAGTTTGCAGATGACACTAAACTAGGAGGCGTGGTAGATACACTAGAGGGTAGGGATCGGATACAGAGGGACCTAGACAAATTAGAAGATTGGGCCTAAAAAAACCTGATGAGGTTCAACAAGGACAAGTGCAGAGTCCTGCACTTAGGACGGAAGAATCCCATGCACTGCTACAGACTAGGGACCGAATGGCTAGGTAGCAGTTCTGCAGAAAAGGACCTAGGGGTCACAGTGGACGAGAAGCTGTATATGAGTCAACAGTGTGCTCTTGTTGCCAAGAAGGCTAACGGCATTTTGGGCTGTATAAGGAGGGGCATTGACAGCAGATCGAGGAACGTGATCGTTCCCCTTTATTCGACATTGGTGAGGCCTCATCTTGAATACTGTGTCCAGTTTTGGGCCCCCCACTACAAGAAGGATGTGGAAAAATTGGAAAGAGTCCAGCGGAGGGCAACAAAAATGATTAGGGGTCTGGAGCACATGACTTATGAGGAGAGGCTGAGGGAACTGGGATTGTTTAGTCTCCAGAAGAGAAGAATGAGCGGGGATTTGATAGCAGCCTTCAACTACCTGAAGGGGGGTTCCAAAGAGGATGGAGCTCGGCTGTTCGCAGTGGTGGCAGATGACAGAGCAAGGAGCAATGGTCTCAAGTTTCAGTGGGAGAGGTCCAGGTTGGATATTAGGAAACACTATTTCACTAGGAGGGTGGTGAAGCACTGGAATGCGTTACCTAGGGAGGTGGTGGAGTCTCCTTCCTTGGAGGTTTTTAAGGCCCGGCTTGACAAAGCTCTGGCTGGGATGATTTAGTTGGGAATTGGTCCTGCTTTGAGCAGGGGGTTGGACTAGATGACCTCCTGAGGTCCCTTCCGACCCTGATATTCTATGATTCTAAGGGACCTCAGGAGGTCATCTAGTCCAACTCCCTGCTCAAAGCAGGACCAATCCCCAACTAAATCATCCCAGCCAGGGCTTTGTCAAGCCTGACCTTAAAAACATCTAAGGAAGGAGATTCCGCCACCTCCCTAGGTAACCCATTCCAGTGCTTCACCACCTCCTAGTGAAAAAGTTTTTCCTAATATCCCACTTAAACCTTCCGCACTGCAACTTGAGACAATTACTCCTTGTTTTGTCATCTGCTATCACTGAGAACAGTCTAGATCCATCCTCTTTGGAACTCCCTTTCAGGTAGTTGAAAGCAGCTATCAAATCCCCCCTCATTCTTCTCTTCTGCAGACTAAATAATCCCAGTTCCCTCAGACTCTCCTCATAAATCATGTGCTCCAGCCCCCTAATCCAGTCCCCTCTGCTGGATTTTTTCCAATTTTTCCACATCCTTCTTGTAGTCTGGGGCCCAAAACTGGACACAATACTCTTCCCAGTTTAGTGTCACCTGCAAACTTGCTGAGGGTCCAACCCACACTATCCTCCAGATCCTTAATGAATATATTGAACAAAACTCGCCCCAGGACCGATCCTTGGGGTACTCCGGCTGCCAACTAGACATGGAGCCATTGATTACTACCCGTTGAGCCCGACGCTCTAGCCAGCTTTCTATCCACCTTATAGTTCATCCATCCAGCCCATACTTCTTTAACTTGCCAGCAAGAATACTGTGGGAGACTGTATCAAAAGCTTTGCTAAAATCAAGGAATAACACATCCACTGCTTTCCCCTCATCCACAGAGCCAGTTATCTCCTCATAGAAGGCAATTAGGTTAGTCAGGCACGACTTGCCCTTGGTGAATCTATGCTGACTGTTCCTGATCACTTTCCTCTCTTCTAAGTGCTTCAAAATTGATTCTTTGAGGAGCTGCTCCATGATTTTTCCAGGGACTGAGGTGAGGCTGACTATCCTGTAGTTTTCCGGATCCTCCTCCTTCCCCTTTTTAAAGATGGGTACTACATTAGCCTTTTTCCAGTCATCCGGGACCTCCCCTGATCACCATGAGTTTTCAAAGGTAATGGCAAATGGCTCTGCAATCACATCTGCCAACTCCTTTAGCACCCTCGGATGCAGTGCATCTGACCCCATGGACTTCTGCTCAACCAGCTTTTCTAAATAGTCCTGAACCACTTCTTTCTCCACAGAGGGCTGGTCACCTCCTCCCCATGCTGTGCTGCCCAGTGCAGTAGTCTGGGAATTGACCTTGTTTGTGAAGACAGAGGCAAAAAAAGCATCGAGTACATTAGCTTTTTCCACATCCTCTGTCACTAGTTTGCCTCCCTTGTTCAGTAAGGGGCCCACACTTTCCCTGATCTTCTTCTTGTTGCTAACATACCTGTAGAAACCCTTCTTGTTACTCTTAACATCCCTTGCTAGCTGCAACTCCAAGTGTGATTTGGCCTTCCTGATTTCACTCCTGCATGCCTGAGCAATATTTTTATTCTCCTCCCTGGTCATTTGTCCAATTTTCCACTTCTTGTAAGCTTCTTTTTTGCGTTTAAGATCAACAAGGATTTCACTGTTTAGCCAAGCTGGTCACCTGCCATATTTACTATTCTTTCTACACATTGGGATGGTTTGTTCCTGCAACCTCAATAAGGATTCTTTAAAATACAGCCAGCTCTCTTGGACTCCTTTCCCCCTCATGTTATTCTCCCAGGGGATCCTCCCCATTAGTTCCCTGAGGGAGTCAAAGTCTGCTTTTCTGAAGTCCAGGGTCCGTATTTTGCCACTCTCCTTTCTTCCTTGTGTCAGGATCCTGAACTCGACCATCTCATGGTCACTGCCTCCCAGGTTCCCATCCACTTTTGCTTCCCCTACTAATTCTTCCCTGTTTGTGAGCAGCAGGTCAAGAAGAGCTCTGCCCCAGTTGGTTCTTCCAGCACTTGCACCAGGAAATTGTCCCCTATATTTTCCAAAAACTCCTGGATTGTCTGTGCACCGCTGTATTGCTCTCCCAGCATATATCAGGATGATTGAAGTCCCCCATGAAAACCAGGGCCTATGATCTAGTAACTTGTTAGTTGCCTGAAGAAAGCCTCGTCCACCTCATCCCACTGGTCTGGTGGTCTATAGCAGACTCCTACCACGACATCACCTTTGTTGCTCACATTTCTAAACTTAATCCAGAGACTCTCAGGTTTTTCTGCAGTTTCATACTGGAGCTCTGAGCAGTCATACTGTTCTCTTACATACAATGCAATTCCCCCACCTTTTCTGCCCTGACTGTCCTTCCTGAACAGTTTATATCCATTGTGATGGTCCACGCCCCTAGGTCAGGGCAGCGTGGCCTATCGGTCACTGTCTACAAAGCAGCCCTTCGGTGCAGGGCAGTGTGGCCTACCAGACAGAGGCTATAAAGTTGGGGCACCCACTAAGAGGTGTGACGACCCCGGTAAGGGGGCCCGGGCCCACCTGACTCCACCGGACCCCGACCCAGGGCCCTAACAGTGGTGTAGCGGCTTGCCATTGACTCAGCGGGGGGGTCCTACCGAAACACGCTGAGGTTTCCCGGGCGGGAGGTACCACTCCATCACTCTCCCTGGGTCACTTCCTACCACAGACTGTGCTGGTGTTTCCCATGCGATGGGTTCTCTGTGTTCAGCAGGGCCGGTCGTCTCCAGGAGCTCCTCTAGTCACCGGGGTACGGGCAGGCCGCAAAAGGCTTTGATTCCTGGTGCAGTCAATGACTGTGGCTGGCCCTCCGCAGGAGCTTTCCAGGCAGGTCTTTCCCCTGCAGCCTCCAGCCCAAAATGAGCTGGGCTCCCTCCCTTTATACTGCTAGAGCACTTGGAGCATGCCCAGTCTCGCCAGGGAGGCGGGACTTCCACTGTCCATAATATGGGCTTAACCCTGTCTGGGCTAGTGCGGGGTAAGCAGACCCCGTCACATCCATCCATGACAGTACTCCAGTCATGTGAGTTATCCTACCAAGTCTCTGTTATTCCAATCACATAATTGTTTGACTATGCCAGGACTTCCAGTTCTCCCTACTTGATTCCCAGGCTTCTTGCATTTGTGTATAGGCACTTAAGAGCCCGCAGAGACCTAGTGCTTCCCCTGCCAGAAGAATTCCAGGACTTTCCTCTGAAGGTTGGCCAGAGTTTCCGGGGGTGGGTTCAGGCTGTTGAACTGGTGTCCAGATGACTGAAGGATAGCTAATGTGACGCCAACTTTTGAAAAGGGCTCCAGAGGTGACCCCAGCAATTACAGGCCAGTAAGCCTCACTTCAGTACAGGGCAAACTGGTTGAAACTATAGTAAAGAACAAAATTGTCTGACACGAAGATGAACATAATTTGTTGGGGAAGAGTCAACATGGTTTTTGTAAAGGGAAATCATGCCTCACTAATCTACTAGAATTCTTTGATGGGGTCAACAAGCATGTGGAGAAGGGGGATCCAGTGGATAAGTGTATTTAGATTTTCAGAAAGCCTTTGACAAGGTCCCTCACCAAAGGCTCTTAAGCAAAATAAGCTGTCATGGGATAAGAGGGAAGGTCTTTTCATGGATTGGTAACTGGTTAAAAGACAGGAAACAAAGGGTAGAAATAAATGGTCAGTTTTTCAGAATGGAGAGAGGTAAATAGTGGCGTCCCCAGGGATCTGTTCTGGGACCAGTACTATTCAACATATTCATAAGTTATCTGGAAAAAGGGGTAAACAATGAGGAGACAAAGTCTGCAGATGATACAAAATTACTCAAGATAGTTAAGTCCAAAGCAGACTGCGAAGAGCTACAAAGGGATCTCACCAAACTGCTTGACTGGGCAACAAAAGGGCAGATGAAATTCAGTGTTGATAAATACAAGGCAATGCACATTGGAAAACATAATCCCAACTATACATATAAAATGATGGGGTCTAAATTAGCTGTTACCACTCAAGAAAGCTCTTAGAGTCATTGTGGATAGTTCAAATAAGAGTCATGAGCCAGGATGCAACTCATGAGCGAGAGTGTAGAGGCAGAGTCAGGCAGCTGGTGGTGACCATCTGAAAGTTAAAGGGCAGAGGGGAGACATAGGCAGTTGGGGGATACATAGTGTCAAGTCAGGACGGTGTGTGGATCAGGGAAATTCCATCCCCTGGTGGAACAAGGAACAAGGTTTATAACAGGGAGAGGGTTATGACACTTACCACGGTCAGCAACGTGTTTCCCTAAAGACAAGAACAGAATGTAATGTAGGTTTATCAATAGCACATCACATAAATAATTCCATAAGTGTTCGGGATCAGGGCCTGCTTCAGCCCCATAAAAGGCAATAGAAAGATAACTATCCTGAATGGAAAACACTCTTAACTTTAAGAACTTGAGGCTGTGGTTAAAACAAACCATAAAATAATGTTCTAGTGAGGAAATGTACCAAAACACAAGCTTAGGATGTCAGAAAGCCTGGAAATTCACAGTTCTGCTTCTAAGACTGACCTTTTCCCAGCCACTGCCCCAGCCACCATCTACATCAAGGTTATGTTATAAACTTAGGAGGAAGTGAAAAACACCTTCACCTCATTGACATCCCAGTGAGTGACAGAGTAAAGGGTTACTATAACGTACACTTGCCTACACCCTATGCCTGTCCATGTGGGGCAAACTCCTGCCATCCTTGGGGCTCTCAGGGGTGCTTTGCAGAGACTTGCCGGGTAGGAGGGGGATGGGCAGCACTCTGCTTTGCATGTAATAACCATCAAGTTGAGCATTCGTTCATCAGATCCCCTAACAGCTGCCTGGGAGGCACCAGCAACTTGATCCAAAGCTCGAGATGCCCCCCCACCCCCCACAGTTCCCATAGAAGAGCCTTACCTGTCTCTGCAACATACGTCGCTATGAGAGAAGAGGAAAGACTTGTTAGAAACGGGGAGAGTCCAGTACAAATGCTGCACGTTCTACAGAGCACTGGTTGGCTGGTAATGAACTATATCAACAGGCTTCCACTAGAACCGTTCCCATTGACCACCTTGTATTGTGTATCACAGGGGCCTGCACTAGCCTGTCGTAGCGATTCTCCCGCCTGTGGTTAAAGTTCTCCTGTTCAATTGGAACCTAAACCCTGTAACATATTTGTGCAGCCTCCTCAACTGACTTGGGGAATAAAGATCAGCTTGGCTGGATTGGACTGGTACTGAGCTAGGCCCAACAGCATGAAAACAACCAAATCTCCTCAGCTACCCCGGCTTCGGTCACAGCCCATTTCAATACTCCTGTGGAGAACAGCCTTCTGTGCCTGACTGGGAGCCAGGCCCTGAGAATGGCTATCCACACGGAACTTGGTAGTACAGAAAAATACAGAATTGCTGGAAAGGAGATCGTGACAGACAGAGACTGGCATGTTGTCTGGCAGGTCAGGAAGGGACTGTCTGCAGCCCCATAGGATTGGGCACCATTGCTTCACCCCTGTGCAGGATAAAAGAGTCTTTGAAAAAACGGGCTACAGGAGAGGAAATGGGACTGACACTACCAGAGCTAGCAGGCAATTTGTGAGGCTCAGACACTGCAGTGATGAGCATCACTGGAAAGCCCATGAGGAAATGAATAGCTCCATATTCAGAGCAGAGTTTGGGTGGTGACAGTCAATAATGCCAGGCTGCAGGAAGGGAAATAATAATTGCAGGTGTTATTTTTAAAGTGGTCTCTAGCTAAACATTGGTTCTCTGCCTTAGATCTTGATGAGCTAAGGAAGGGGGTGGCCAGCTTCGTAGACAGAGCCCTGAGAGGCAGGGGTTAGAACCCTGGCCTGGGACGTGCACCATGGTTCAATTCCTGGCTCTACCACAGACTGTCTGTGTGAGTTAGGGCAAGTCACCAAGGGCTTGTCTCCACGTAAAAGTTGGGCTGCTTTAACCCTGCTGCTGTGCAATACCTGGCTGTGCTCTCTGCTAAGGGTTGTGAAGTGCACAAAACCAATCAGTGGCATATTTGAGCCCAGAACTCTCATTTCCAAGCCCAGTAAGCGTTCTTAGGCTAAGGCATTTTGACGGGTGAGCGTCTCTGTCGCTGTGCTGCACAGGTGTTCTGTTAAGTATCCCCAGACCTCTTGTCAACTGACTGCAATGGCCCATCTTGATTATCACTACAAAAGGTTTTTTTTCTCCTGCTGATTATAGCTCATCTTAATTAATTAGCCTCTTAGAGTTGATATGGCTACTTCCACCTTTTCATGTTCTGTATGTATATATATCTCCTTACTATATGTTCCATTCTATGCAGCTGAAGAAGTGGGCTGTAGCCCACGAAAGCTTATGCTCAAATAAATTTGTTAGTCTCTATGGTGCCACAAGTACTCCTGTTCTATTAGCACTCCGTATTTCCAAAGGGAAGGGCTCATCATTTCATATTGTAAATTATGGACATTGGTTTTGGCATTTGGTTTCATCCATTAGACATTAGCTATGGGAATCCAGTGATATGTTTCATGTGGCTCCTAGGCCCTTCATTTATTTCCCAAGATATGGGCAAAAAAGTAATGGAAGACTTCAGATTTCCCTCACAAATTCCACCCCAGGGCCTGTCCTGAACTCCCAGTTTAGGGTAATCTGACTTTTCTCGAGAAATGTAGAGAGGATGCAAAATGTGGCTTCAAATAAAAAATGTAGCTGCATCTTTAACTATGGAGAAGTCACCTCCACTCTCAACTAATTTATAGTTTAAAGGAAATCTCTGAGTACACTGTAGTGTCCCCTTATAACTTTACCTTTTGCCTTGTGTTGCTTCCAGAAGAAGTAGCTTGCTGTGAAAGTGAGCAAACCCACAACAGCCAGGAGTATGTACACAGCCACCATCCAAGGATAGGCTCTCAGAAAGAATGGATCTGTAAGACAAAGCCTCATTAACTTGGAAACATTGATAGAACAGATGTGTCACTAGTAGGATTTTTGTGGTGATCATGACATTGTGCAACTGGTTGGAAGTAGAGGTGGTCAGGAATTTTTCAGCTAAATTGTTTTGTGTTTTGTTTTTTTTTTGTCAGAAAATGTCAATTCATCAGAACCAAATATTTTTACAGGAAAGGATTCTTGGGTCCAGGATGGGATTTCTGGTGAAAAACAGAGAAGGAGTGAAACCCTTGAATATCCACTAGCCCAGTGGCTAGGACACTCACAGAGGATATCCAGGGTCAAATTCCTGCTCTCCCTGATTTGGAGCAGGGATTTGACCCCCAATCCCAGATGAGAGCCTGATCAGCGGACTATTGTGAGGTGGGGGTCTCTCTGTCCTCTCTTGTTTTTAATGAAAACTTTTGAAAAGGGTCAAATGAAAAGTATTTTGAAAACTTTTGTCCCCATGGGGAAAAGGAGATTTTCAAGTTTTCAAAAAGTTTTCAAGGGACAGGACACCATTTCCCTCCCAGCTCCAGTTTTATAGCCCATTCTGGCTGCACAAAGGGGCCTTTTCTACACTACAGAAATTTTGCAAGAGTCCCTCTCCATTGCGAATGCCAGTTCAACTCCAGGCATGTTAATGGTGTTAACAATAATAAGACACACTATTAAACACCCCTCCCCCGAAAATTAGCCATGTTTCATTATACTCCCTCTGCAGTTTAGAAGGCCAGTTCGTGAAGTCTAACCTCCCCTAAATTCACCACACGCGGTGTTTAACGAATAGCCTCTGAGCAGCTCTATGCACATGCACGTTGTAAATCCAATATTTAAATTAGCCCTAAACATTCCCCCCCCTTTTTGGTGAATGGCTGAACTGTGTGGCTTTGATGAACACCAACCTGCGATGTAGACCACAGACTCTTTCCCTGGGTTGAGGTGGGGGTTCCTGACAGAGCAGGACAGATCCTGACTGGAAGTTTCTGTTACAATAATGGAAATTTGTGCTTCAAACAGGCCGTTATCCTGTTGAGTTATTTTTTCTGTCAGGGATGGTAAGTGCTGCCCCCTGAGGTCTCTCCACTGCACCTGGGGCTCCGGGTACCATCCAGCAGATTCGCACACCATGTGGATCCCTCCGCTCTGGTAGCTGTCGATAGAGATGCGAGGAGTAGAGCCCAGACCTGGAGGAAAATGGAGTGAACCTGTGTGAACCCTACACAAGCATTATGGATCTCTTCAGCCTGGAAGGTGAGCGTTTAATCCTTCAGGATAAGGGAAAAGTGGATTGTTGTCCCTCCTGCAGAAGGGCAAGAGCCTTTCGCTGCGTCACTGCCGGTCTCTGGCTGTTAGAAGCGTTTCGTTGTTGCCTGAGCCCTAAAGCTGGAAGCCTATCTCAACGTGAACAGCAAATTTCAGCTCCAGGATAAAATGATAGGCCGTATCATTGAACAGAGCGAGCAGCCCAACTAAACTGGCTGTGAGCTCCAGGAAACAACAATTCCAGTCGCAGGAAGTTCAAGCCAGACAAAATATGGAGCAAATTTTTCAGTGTGCCTACTTAATCACTGGAACAAGGGACATGGTGGATTCTCCATCTCCTGTAGTCCTTCAATCGGAATTGTAAGTCTCTGCCTTAAAAATAAAATAATTAATAAATAATTGCTGAAGCTGACCCATAAGTTACTGGGCTGGATGCAGGAATCACTGGGAGAAATTCTCTGGCCTGTGTCATACAGAGGGTCAGATTAGATGATCATAAAAGTGCCTTCTGGCCTTAACATCTATGACTCTAAGGAATGTATGAGGGGCTGAGGATTAGAAACCTTAAGTGCCAAGTTGCAGTAGCAGGTGAGCAGTTACTGCACAGCCTTAGTAAGGAAGGGGAGCACATGTGGCCTATTGCCTCCCCCTTCCGCGCTCTCTCTCACACACACATTTCTGAGCAGGACTCATATGACAATTGTCGACAGAGATGACATACAGAAGCAGACTGAGCCAGTGGTGAAAATTAAGTGCCAGCAGGTTAAATGTCAACAATCTCAGACCCAGGCAGGTGAAGGTTTAACAGCAATCAGTGCTGTAATTCTCTACTCATGCCTCTGGCCTGTTTGTTTGAGAACTTCAGTTATTTATTGGGACAAGTTTAAAGAATGAAGCAAGGGTGATGCAGCAGTATCGTGTATTTATAGTCTCTTTAAAATTAGTTGTTTAATCACCAAAAGGCCACAGAGCTGAGGCTGGGAAGGAGGGCCTTTCCCCCCTAGCAGCCGCAACCCTGGAGCTGAGGAAAGTCGCCTCTTTCTCTGGCTGCCGCAGCACTGCTTATCCCCAATTTCCCCCACCCCCACTCTTCTCACCCCACTCCCCCTCCTCCATACCCCCTAATTCCCCCAAGGCCACCATCTTACGTTACATGTGCATCTTCTCCAGGGCCCAAGCACCTAATTAGTGGAGCCATGCCTGCGCGGCTTCACAAATTAGGTGGGTGGCCCTTCATTCTCTCATGTGCGGCTGCCCAGGCGCACACCTTAGAGGGAACTAGCTCCACCTGAATGGAGCTCGCGGACCACTGGTGGTCCACGGACCACAGTTTGAGAACCACTGCAATGGTTAATTACTCTCACTATTAAAAAATTATGCCTTATTCCCAATCTGAATTTCTCTAGCTTCAACTTCCTGCCATTAGCTTGTGTTACACCTTTCTCTGCTAGACTGAAGAGCCATTATCAAATATTTGTTCCCGTCTAGGTACTTATAAACTTTCTCACTGTTCTTGCACAACAAAGTTGTGAAAAAAACACCCAGGGTGTGGAGTGACACACGTTGAAATCTGTCAGCTTATACCCAGGGCATAGGATCCTGAACAACTGATGGGAAATAACTGGCAGATTGAAGTGAATTCTGGATACTGGCATGAAAAGAAGACACATCAAGTTCCACCTCAAAAAAAATTATTATTCTGCTGGGAATTCAAATTAGCAGCCCAAGTTACTGACCTGTCACCTTCAGTTCCAGAATGGCTTCTGCATAAAAGCTGCTTGATTTGAAGAAACAGATAAACTGCCCATGGTCAGAGGGGGTGATGTTGCGTATACGCAGGACAACACTTCCATTCACAATACCATCCTTCAGCAGCTCTGTTCTGCCCTGATAATTTGGTATTTGCTGCTCAGCCTGATCTGTTCCATGCTGATACAGATGGACAGGTTCAGAGAACTTGGATCGGTGCCAGCGCACTTCCATCTCCTGAGCATTCATGATGGGGGAGAGGTGACAGGGTAACAGGGCATCTTCACCTGCAGAGACCATGATGGGATGATCAGGTCCAATCACCTTGAAATTCACTGTTAAAGGAACCGAGACACACAGAAGATTAGACCAGAGGGGAGCTGGATTGCTTTCATAGGTAATGAATGGTGATCTCTCACAACTGCCTGTGGATCCTCCCCTTAGGCTGGAGGGAGGTCCTTTAAGATCCCAATAGAATCACTCTCCTGTAGCCATCTGGCCCAACCCTGTCACAATCTGCACTGGAAAACAGGTTAAGTTAGGACAGGCTTAGCTAGCACGTGTTAGCTGACCCTTGCGCTAAACTCAGCCACTTTTTCTAGTCAATACCAATCCAGAGAGAATTAAAAAATGGGTGATCTCGGTCTCAATTTTGTGAGCTGGTTAATGTCTGCAACCAGAACAATTAACCTGTGGAAAACTGGAACCAAGGCAGATGGCCTGTAGAGAGAAGGATGATACAGAACACCTGAAAGGAGAGGCTGTGTCTGTGACATGCTGTGCAGCTTAAGGCCTGGTCTACATGGGAAAGTTTTAGTAGGTATGCAGGTGTAATTATACTGGTATAACTCCTATGTGGACACTCTTATTCTGGTATAATAGTGACCTTTTTCAGTTTGCCTTAAGCCCCTTCCCCAGTGACATAAGCTAAACTGAAAAAAAAAATTATATTTGTAACTTGCTATGTATCCTTTCAAATATAGGTATTTGAAAAAATAAAAATTAGTACAAAATCCTTCTTTACCCCTTTCACTTTTGACATTCTCTGCTTGGTAGCACATCACACGAAATGAATTTACAGCATGTGTCAGTCACAGTCAGTTCAAATCACTCGGTTTCATATATTTGACTCATTTGCGTAATGTGCAATTCAAACTTTTGCCTCATAGATTCGAAGGCCAGAAGAGACCATCTAGTCTGATCCATAGATTCCGAGACCAGAAGGGACCATTGTGATCATCTAGTCTGATCTCCTGTGTAACACAGGTCACTGAACTTCCCTGTATTTCACTCTGGAGACACCCCTGCTGGAATCCTGTGTCCAGTCCTGGTGCCCAGAATTCAAGAAGGATGTTGATAAACTGGAGCTGGTTCAGAGAGGAGCCATGAGAAGATTAAGGAGTGACTTGATAATGAGCTCTTCAATTTAGCAGAGAAAGCTATAACACAATCCAATGGCTGGTACAGAAGCCGGGGGTGGGGGGGCGGAGTGGTGAAAACAGGGGGGTTTGAGTGGGAGGAGAAGGAAGGAGGCAAGCCCCCATTCCATAGGGAGCAGTGAGTGAGTTCTTGTGGTTCTGTGTGGGGTTCTCTCTCTCCCCCCCCTCCCCGCAGTTTGTAGAGGCTGGTAGGGCGTAGTGTTTTGTGAGAGACGCAGAGTTCAGCTTAGGGGGCAGGGCTTCCCTGATTAGGCAGTGGGGCTTCCTGAGTAGGGGGTCTACAAAGGCAGCCAAGCAGCCATCCAGTGGCATAGGAACCAGGAAACAGAGCTGAAAACAGGGGCGTTTGAGTGGGAGGTTGGGGAAGGGAGTGTGTGGTGGTCTATTTTTGCTTTGGTGTTCATTTGGGGAGTGGGGGTGGATTTTGTTTGGGGATTTGTTATTTTCTCCTTGACAGGAGCTTAGGCGGGAAGGCTGTGACAGATACAGAGGCAGCAGTGGTAGTGAGAAAAGGAATGGGAGAGACAATGAAGACAATCAGATGTGGAAGCTGCAGGATGTAAATTATCCTGGAGCGGGTACCCAAAAGGAGCTTGGTTTGTATGAAGTGCCACCTGTTAGACTAGATGGAAGAGAAGATCAGAGGCTTGGAGATGCAAGTGGAAACTATGGTTGTTGAGTTTTGACGGGGATTCGAGCAGATGGTGGAGGGAAAACAAGAGAAAGCTGAAGGGAAAAGTCAAGACAGGCAGATGCAAGCTGCACTGATGAACTCTGAGGGGAGACTGCTGGATGAGGAATGCGGCCACTGGAAGCATGTGACTATGAGAACCAGGCAGAGGAAAAGACCAGCTAATGAAGGAGAAATAGAGCTCAGGAATAGGTTTGCTGAGTTGGAAAATGAAGAAGGGGCACAGCAGGCAGTCACAGAAGGTGGGAGGTCAAGGAAGAAGAGGGGAAGGATACAGGATGACTCACAAAAGATTGCAAGTGTGAACAAAAGACAAGAGGACTTGCAATCAGAAGGAACAAGAGGAAGGCCAGAAAATCACACCATACCAAAAAAAGGCAGGTCTACATGACTGGGGACTCTACTAATTAGAACAGACAGGCCTGTCACCAGAGCTGATCCGGAGAACAGAAGAGTGTGCTCTCTGCCAGGAGTTAATATACAGGATGTGGACCTGAGGCTGAAGAGGATTCTAATGGAAGCAGGAAAGAATTAACTGATTGTCCTTCACATGGGGAACAAATGATACTGCTAGATTCTCGCTGAAATGCACCAAAGGAGACTATGCCAAGCTGGGGAAGACTCTTAAAGAAATGGAAGCTCAGGTGATCTTCAGTGGGATTCTGCCTGGCCCTAGAGGAGGAGAGTGAAGGCAAGACAAGATTATGATGATCAACAGATGGCTCAGACAGCAGTGCTACAAGGAGGGCTTTGGGATATTTCATGACTGGAATGCATTCACGGACAGAGGACTGTTCTCATGGGATGGACTCCACCTGAATAGGGAGGGAAACAGACTTCTGGGATGGAGGATTGGACAACTGATTAAAAGAGCTTTAAACTAGGAACTTGGGGGGAGACTGTTGGGAGATGCTCATGTAATCCCCATTCCTTATTCTAATATTGACCAGCAGGAAAATCAAGAGAGAATACACCAATGGGGAAAGGAAGAGCAGTATGTAGGAGAATGGACAATAAGAGGAAAGATAGTGCCAATACCAATGAAGCTAAAGTCAAGTAAGCAATACCATAAGTAGAATAACTGTACTCAATCGGGTGAGGAATCTGAGTGAAGCCAAGCAGCAACAGTTAAGATGTTTGTACACCAATGCAAGGAGCCTGGGTAACAAAATAGAGGAACTAGAACTACCAATGCAGGAAGTGAAACCGGATATTATAGGGTTAACAGAAACAAGATGGAATAGTAGTCATGAGTCAGGAACTGAAGGGTTCGTGCCGTTCAGGAAAGACAGAAATAAAGCCAAAGGTGGTGGAGTAGAATCGTATATTAATGAGGAGTTAGACAGTAAAGAAATCAGAAATGATGGAATGGATAAAACAGTCTGTTTGGGTCAAAATCACTTTGGAGAAGAAAGCTACCAGAGGCTCCCTGGATAGTGCTTGGGGTATGCTAGAGACCCCCTCCCCCCACACATCTGATTTGGATATGGATAGAGACCTTTTTATGATTATGGGAGACTAACTTCCCAGATATCGATTGGAGGACAAGTGCTACTAATAATAGTAGGGCCCAGATTTTCCTGGATGTGATAGCTGACAAATTTCTTCACCAAATAGCCGCCAAACCAAAAGAGCTGATGCTATTTTAGATTTGGCATTTGTGAGTAGTGAGGACCTCTTAGAACAGCTAGTTGTAGGAGACAACCTTGGTTCAAATGATCATGCGCTTATTCAGTTTAAACTAAATGGAAAGAAAAAATAGATCTGCAATTAGCGTTCTAAATTTCAAAAGAGCAAATTTTAAAAAGTAAGGGAATTAGGGAACTGGGCTGGACTGAGGAATTCAAGGATCTGAATGTGGAGGAGGCTTGGAATTACTTTAAATCAAAGTTGCAGAAACTATCTGAAGCCTGAATCTCAAGCAAGGGGAAAAATGTGTAGGGAAGGGTTACAGACCAAGCATCTCAATAGACTATTAAGAGAAAGCAGAAAGCCGACAAGGAATGGAAGACGGGATGGATCAGTGTGACACTCTGTACCTCAAATTAGTGCCCTGAAACCCTCATATTCACCACTGTCACATGATTATGGTTGGTTTTGTACAAAACATGTCTTGTGAGGTATCATTTTAAAAGTCTGGATCTGTTGGACCTTAATATGCTGTGGATTTTATGTACCATCATTGTATGTGAAGTTATGAAGTTTTGCTATACATGTTACTGAAATATGTTGTGAGGTTGAGAGATGTCCACAGCTGGCCTTTCAGTAGGGACAAAGAATCAGCCATCACTGGCCAGACAGGTGTTAATAGCTCATCAACACCCAGCCCTCTATCTCAGAGACTTTTTGGAGAAGGCACGTATGCCGTGGGGCAGCCTAACCCACATCACAGCAAGGATCTTTCTAGCAGTTAGAAGCAAGCATAAAAGAGAGACGGTGACATCATCTCTTGGCCTCTCTCCCCACCACCTCCATCTCAACACCTGGAAGATCGTCTGGAAGAGAAAGATTTTGAACTACGGAGATTGGTACCAGGCTGGAAGGGTGTCCATCCGTGTATTAAGGAATGTAAGCTACTTGTAACATCTGTTAGGGTGAGAGATGACTTGATTCAAATCTTACTTAGTCTTTTAAAGTTAAAATTTAGACTGCATTTCTATATTTATTACTTAGGTAACCAACTTTGATTTCTATGCCTGCTACTTATAATCACTTAAAATCTTAGTTAGCCTTTTTTGCATCTCCATCACATTGTTTACTCATATTTAAGGCTAAGATTTTGGTATGGATATTTTTAATAAAAGTCACAGGCAGGCTGTGGGCAATAAACAATAAATCATGGAAGCCCAAGCCCCACTATATGGGGCTGGAGCCTGAGCTCCACCTCCCAGGGCTGAAGCCTTAGCTCTGCCGCCCGGAGCCGAATCATAATTTTCAGGAAGTCACGGAGGTCCCGTAAAATCATGGAATCCATGACCTCCACGACTGACTCGTAGCCTTATTCATATTCAATCGGTGATCCACTGTAAGCCCCAGATCCTTTTCAGCAGTGTTACCACCTGGTCATTTATTCTCCATTTTGTAGCTGTGCATTTGATTTTTCCTTCCTTAGTGAAGTGCTTTGAACTTGTCTTTATTGAATTCTGTCCTGTTGATTTCAGACCAATTCTCCAATTTGTCCAGGTCATTTGGAATTCTTATCCCGTCTTCCAGAGTTGTAGCAACCTCTCCCAGCTTGGTGTCATCTGCAAATTTTATCAGCATACTCTCCAGTTCATTATCCAAGTCATTAATGAAAATATTCAATAGTGATAGGTAGAGTGGAAGAAGTTTAAGATGAGACAGGAGGAAAGTTTAAGGTGCAACATGATGTAAAAGTCCACTGAGTACAGGTTACACTGAGACCAAGGGGAGTAAAAAGGGAGAAAAATCAATATCTTCCCCTGGCCCGCCGCCCCTCCCCCCCTCAAAAAAAAGATTTTCTTTCTCAAATTTACATAAAATGCTCTTATTATGAATTGTTTCAAAATAACAAAAGATCAATGGTATTCAAACTGTTGAGAGAAAGTAGAAGACACTCTGTGACAAGAGGCTTCCTACCTGATTCCAATGTAGGAACATGGATCGTAAAAAGGAAAATGAGGTAACTGGACAGAGAGGGGTTGCCCATGGCACAGTGCGAGCGGAAGGAAATCCTCATCTTCATTGTAACTTGATCTACACACCAGAAAGGAAAAGAAAAAACACATTCCAAGTGAGCAACATGCTGTAATTTGGGATACAAATTAATTGAGCACAATATGAACCCTAGGACATGTGCTAGTTAATAATTGCATCAAAATGTGCGTGTTTGCTACTGTTTTTGTCAAAAGACATGTTACAAGACATAGCAAAACTCGGCTTCACTGTTCACCATTTCAAATTACAATCCAATATTCTGGACAAAGGCCTTAATACTAGAATTTGCAAAATTCATTGAAAAATATTATCACAAAAACACTAACTTTTCTAGAGTAATAGTCTGGTTGTAAAATTACAAAGTGAAAGTCGCCAAGAAGAAAAAACCCTTAATGTATTTTCTATCTGTTTTTATAATGCAGTGTGAGAAAAGGCATTGCAGTTTCTGGGTCTGGGTCACGTGGATAAATACAGATCATCTAAAGTCATTAATGAACCTTTTCAAGTAGAAAAAGGAGCATTTTAAAAACAAATTAAAGGATGAGAACTTCCTGCCACGTACCTCATGAGCCCAGGAGAAACTTCCCAGCAGTTACAGGATCACTGGGACATTTCCAGCTTCTCACAGTCAGTGAAATGGACCCTTAGTCTGGGAGGTGCCTTACAATGAAAGAATTCAAGTTACAGTACAAAGCAAAAATAATTTAGGAAAAGAGAATCAGTTCAGTATCGTCTGTCCTTGTGCACTTTTATGATGATGTTTTTTAAACAGCAGCAGAATTTACTCTTTTCTCTATAAACTACAGGAACTACTATCAGCCTCAAAATTGGAACGTTAGATCTGGGGCTGAAGTAAACTATTTCTACCAAATTTGATGTGAATTGGACAAGTGGTTGCTGAATTATAACACCCTGGAACAGAGGGTTCACCAAAGTTTAAATTTTTTTTTTTTTTGCTGCTTTATAGCATAAAAAACAAACACAGACACCCATTTTCTTATGGCTCCCCGGCCCCTCTGCTCCCTGCACCCTCTACAGCAGAGGTTCAGGGGCTGCCCCACATATGTGATCCCTGGCACAGCGCCCTAACCCTCTGAACATTCTGCTTTACGAGACTTGCCCAATGCTTGGCTCTTCCTGCAGCCTCTTGCCTCGTTCACGTGGCTGGGCAGGGGTAGCTCCATTGCACAGACAGCATAGCTAAGCACATAGATTTGGCACAGTCATTCCAAAAGGCAGTGGCTAAGTGGGAGTGACTTGAGTCTGCCCCAGGAGAGACTGACTTTCTGTTCCTAACTCTGCTAGAAGTGAGCTTGAGCAGTGTCTCCGGTCCTCAGTTACCGCCTCTGTTAGAAGGGGGAGAACGGTACTTGTTGGCCTCCTAGGATAGGGACATGGGGTGGTATTCACAAAGGTGCTTCGGTGCCTGAGTCCCATTTTTAGGCATTGCTGAGACCCATGAAACTGCTGCTTGGCTGCTGCCCAACCCTGTAGGTGCCTTAGCTCACTTGGCTGCTCAGTGCCCAAGTTTCTGCAACACAAATTCCCTACGTGCCTAAGTCTCTGCCTCCATGCATGTGCTCTGCTGCCTCCCTCTAGGTTTCCAGATGCCTATCCCCCGCCTAACCCCCAAAACAAACCACTCCACTGGGAGACATCAGCGCCATGTTCAATCCCTGCTCCTCCCCCAGCAGAGAGGGAGATATAAACCTGGGGTTCCCATATCCCAGGTGAGTCTCCCTAGCCCCTGAGCTAATGATTATTTTGTGTGGCGCTAGGGAGCCTCTGAGCCCAGATTGGGCCCCACATCGAAGTTGGGCAGAGGAGCACTGTAACAGGGCGGTGACTCACCCCTGCAGCGCCTCCTGTCGGTCATCCTGGGAATTAGCTCTTTGACCCAGGAGCGCCCTCTGCAGGCCAGTGTCCCGCTTGGTCCTGAGTCCCTCTTGGACCCCTGTGCCCCTTTCAGACCAGGGTGTTGCCCCTGCAGTACCCCACAGTCTCACTGGGTCTCCCCTCTCTGGGGAGCCCCCACCCCCTATCCCCACCTCACCTCAGTCATAGGCTACTGTCAGTCACCAACCAGCCCCCACTCCCTGGGGCAGACTGCAGTATAAGCCACTCATCACAGGGAAGGAGGGGTTTGGACCCGCTGCCTCAGCCTAGCCTTGGGCTGTCCCCTGTAACCCCAGTACCTATTTGGTCTTATACTAGGCCACAGCCTGGGGGTTTCCAGGCCAGACCTCCCCAGCTCCCTGGGCCTTCCCCCAGCCCTGCTCCAGCTCACTTACCTTATCTAGCAGCCAGGCTCATCTCCCTCTACAGCCAGAGAGAGACCATGTCTGTGCCTGGCTTCACTGGCCTTTATAGGGCCAGCTGGACCCTGATGGGGGCATGGCCCCCAGGTGAGGCTGCTTCCCCCAATCAGCCCAGCTTTTCCCCTGCCACAGCCCTCTCCCAGGGCTGTTTTTAACCCTTTTAGGCCAGGAGCGGGTGACCACCCTGCTACAAGCACTTATCCTCCCTCAGTTCAGGAATCACTAGCAGACGTAAGCACATTCCTGCAGTCTCCAAGGGAGGGGCAGAGCTTAGCACACACCCCTCTTGCTTTGCTCCCTCTGGTTATTCACGTAGCTGGAGTAGTGTAACTCAGGTCAACTTACCCTGGTAGTGAAGACAAGCCCTAAGACTGTGAAGTGCAGAGGAACATTAACACTAGAGATGAGACTAAAGCACATGATCTCCTGGCTCCCAGCCCAGCACTCCTCCCTCTAGCCTCGGGATGTTAAACTCATTCTGTGCAGGGGGCCAAATTCCATTTTTATTATGATCTCTGGGCCATTTGGGGCTCACCACTCTCCTCATTCCAAAGTGGAGCCCTCACCAACCCTAATGGGAGATTGAGAGCAGAATGCAGGTTTATAGAGTAAATTCACTGTTCATTGTCATCACTGTGTGTTACTTCTTCAAGGCCATGTTATTGCGCTCACCATCACCCAGTGGGGAAAATGCTCACCACTGTGACCACCATTCTCTCTGTTCTTTGTTCATCTTCCTTCTCCATCCTCCTTTTTCTTTCTCTCTCTCTCTTCCCTTACTTTATGGGTCTCCTCCTGTCTTCCCTCAGCATTCCTTCCCTTCTGCCACTACCACTTCACCTCCAGGGCTTCCCACACACCCCTATCCCTATCCCAGCGGCTAAAATGGACAGTGGTGAAATAGTTAATGCTAAGGTACTGACAGAAAACACCCCCGTGTTCACACCCGACACACCACTGCAATAATGTTTGTACAAGGCATGCCTTCTGAGGTGTCATTTAAAAACTCATCATTTGCTGATCAATCATATCATGGCAAAATGCGCGTAGGAGTGTTATATGTGAAATTATCAACATAAACTAAAATCATAACTAAAAGTATGTTTTCCAGGTAAGTCTGGGGAATGGCCAAACTAGTTCCTCAGAGACAAAGGGCAAGCTGACGCCGCAGCCAGGTGAAAACAAGGCTGATGGACCAGTACCTGCTAAGTGGCCGTTCTTTGGCAGGAAACGGGGAGGGACAAAAATCTATATCCTGGCAAAGAAAACGCATGGAGTTTCCATCCACAAAGACTCACCTTGCTCCCAGCTGGAAATGCGTCTCAAATGGCGGACAGGATTATAAAAAAGGAGGGGTAGACACCCCTAGGGTCCCTCCTCCTCTCTCTCTCTCCCTGCCCATCACATTTTCTACACCTGAAAAGACAGAGAAAGCAACTGTTGGACTATAGGTGAGGGGTCCTGACTTAAAGAGTTTGGTCTGTAAGACTGCTAAAAGCATAGGTGAAAAACTTGGCTTGAATCTAATATAGTTTGTTAAATTAGACATTAGTAAGCTTTCTGTCTTTATTTTTCTTGTAACCATTTCTGACTTTTATGCCTCATTACTTGTTCTCACTTAAAATCTATTTCATTGTAGTTAATAAACTTGTTTTAATGTTTTACCTAATCCAGTGTATCTGGAGTGACATTTCCCTCCGTGCTTTACATAACATTTTATTGTAAACAGTGTCATGTTCAGGGTCTCAAAAGTGCATGGGGGGGGGCAATGGCAGAAACCCATCTCAGTGGCTCCTTGGGAGGAGGAGGAGCCAAAGGAGCCAGCTAGGCCCTGGCAGAGAGCTCAGGCTACATGGACAGACCCTTCAGATCACCTCCTGTTGCAGCAAGCAGGGGTCCAGATGGAGACACCGCATGCAAAGAGCTCAGAGCCCATTGGTCCTAGCTTGAGTCACTGAGCCCCTACCACAGGAGGAATAACGGGTTGTCCTTTCCTTGGGGATCAGGGGAGTCATAGGAGGGGACTACTTTTTTCCCTATGATGTGAGAAAAAAACCATTTGAAGACTTATGAGTATTGAAATCAGTTCATTTGTCAGGTGCCCCAGCTCTACAAAGCCTTCTCCAAATAACTCCAGATTTCCTCACAAACACAATCTTACCCCGGCCTTCAGGCAGAGCTGACTTATCTTTGGAATTTAGAGAAGATGCAAAAGTTGGCTTTAAACAAAAACTTAGTTGCAGACTTATCCCTGGAGAGGCTGCTGCCTATGTCTCCAGCTCTCCTCCAGGGCCCACGCTGATTTCTGCCAGCCGATCCCCTGGCAAAGGGTTTACCGGGAATCCAGGTTACAGTGGCACTTGTGTTCACAGCACACACACAGAGAAGTTAAATAACAACATAACTTTTCTTCTAGGAATTCAGAACACACAAGAACTAACACTAAGAAGAGAGACAAAGCCGGCTGCTCCCTAAAACAGAGTGGCACAATTCTCCCCACCTTACTTTAAGCTGTCTGTCTGCAAACTGACTGCTAGCACAGTCATACACTCAGCTACAGAGCCCTCTAGCCTGCCAGGGAGAGAATTCCTCACCTCTCCCCCCAACCCCACCACCTTTAAAGTGATAGCTGGCAATTCCAACACAGTTGGAGCTCTCTACAGCCCAGCACTGAGGACCTCTAATCTCCCCTATGCTAAGGCAGCCATTGAGGGTCAGTGCAGCTCAAGGAAGTGGGTATGTCCAGGGCTGCCAGGTAATGCACTGGCTCAGCCCCTACCCCCAGTGACGCTTGCTGATGGGGCTCTAGCACAGAGGTGGGCAAACTTTTTGGGCTGAGGGCCACATCTGAGTGGGGAAATTGTATGCAGGGGTGGGGCAGGGGGTTGGGGTGCATGAGGGAGTGCGGGGTGTGGGAGGGGGTGCGGTGTGCAGGAAGGGGCTCAGGGCAAAGGATTGGGCAGAGGAGAGGTGTGGGCTGTATGAGGGGGCTCAGGGCAGGGGGTGGGGTGTGGCAGGGGTGCAGGGTGCGGCGGGGGCTCAGGGGAGGGAGTTGGGGTGCAGGAGGGGTGCAGGGTGTATGAGGGGGCTCAGGGAAGGGAGTTGGGGTGCAGGGTGTATGAGGGGGCTCAGGGCAGGGAGTTGGAGTGCAGGAGGGGTATGAGGTGCAGGCAGGGGGGTGTGGTACAGGAGGGTTTCGGGCTCCAGGGTGGCAGCGGCACGGGCCGGGGCAGGCTCCCTGCCCTGTCCTGTCCCCAGCCCTGCGCCGCTCCTGGAGGCGCTGCGGCCCCGAGGGAAGGGGGGGCAGAGGGATCCGCTTGTGCTGCCCTTGCTGCGCCTCCAGGTATCTCCCCCGAAGCTCCTATTGGCCACGGTTCCCCATTCCTGGCCAATGGGAGCTGCGGTGGGCGGTGCCTGGAGGCAACGCACAGAGCCCTCTGCCCCCCCACCCGGGGGCCGCAGGGATGTGGTGCCGGTGTAGTGAAGGATAGTGCTCTGCTAGAAATGTGCTGCATACTGTGTACTGGGAATGCTCAGTTCATCTGTGCATGCTCAGTACATCTGCTGAAGCCACTGCCCTTCACCCTGCCCTTATACCCGTAGGATTCTGCTGACTGCTTTTGACAGGGGTTAAAAAGTGGCAAAGGGGGTGAATCGGAGGAGGGGGTGGCCAGGGTCTGAGGGGGTCAAGCAGCTGGAGGCAGCAGTAGGAGAGGGGCTAAAGGGAAAATCAGGAATGGGGGGGAGGAGGTGGAGGTAAGCCCAGGAGTGAGGTGCTGGCAGAGGGTGACAGAGGGCAAAACCCAGCACAGGCAGGGGCACAGGGGGTAACAGTTACCCCAGTGGCACTGAGACACCAGTGCTTTGCAAAATAGTTTGTTGGGGGAGGGGGGACAGAGGCTTTTTTATTTGAGCAAATTGGCTTTTTTGTATGTTCACATGAACTGAGCATGCTCAGTAACATCTGCTGAAGCCACTGCCCTTCACCCTGACCTTATTAGCCATAACAATTTTCTGGCTGCTTTTTACAGGGGTTAAAAAGGGGCAAAGGGGGCAAATCGGAGCAGGGGGTGGCCAGGGTCTGAGCAGGGGGCGGAAATTGACTGGTCGGGGGGGTCAAGCAGCTGGAGGCAGGATTAGGAGAGGGGCTAAAGGGCAATATCAGGGCTGGGGGGGAGGAGCAGGAGTTACGCTCGTGGTGAGGCGCTGACAGAGGGCAAAACCCAGCACAGTCGGAGGGGGGGGGCAGAGGGGCTTTTTTATTTCCCCTCTCACTGACAGCACCTCTCAGCATCAGCTTCCCAGGGCTGGGTCCTTAAAGGCACAGGCACAGGGCTGGGTTTTTAAAGGCACAGGCATCCCAATGCCTAGTCAATGCATCTCCTCTTTGTCTGATTTAACCTACTGAGGCTATGTCTACACTACAACTTTCAAAGCGCTGTCGTGGGTGCCAGTGCTCCTGGTAATCCACCTCGACGAGGGGATTAGCTTCCAGCACTGGGAACCGAGCCTGTCCACATTAGGGCTTTAAAGCGCTCAAACTTGCTGCGCTCGGGGGGACGGGGGGGAGTGATTTTTCACACCCCTGAGCCAGCAAGTTAGAGCGCTTTAATTTGCCAGTGTAGATATTCCCTGAGACTTAATTCAGTGAAACATTTTACATATATCCCCTCAGAAATAAAGAATCTCTTATCACTCTATCTAAATGCATAGAGTCTCTGAGCAGTTTCCCAAGTTGTCTTATCTGCTGCTGGGATTCCCTGAATTTTTAATTCTAATTTTTTCTTCTCATTTTTAGAGCAGATGTTTATTCTGTTGGATCATCTGACATCCACTCTGACTGAATTTCTGGCCTATTGTCAAAATTTTGTTTTGAGTCAATCCACCAATGGTGTAAATATTGGTGGTCAGACCAATAGTCTGCCTAATCTAGTATCCGGTCATGTGACAGTGGCCAATGCCAGGTGCTTCTAAAAGAATGATCAGACCAGGCAATGACTCATTGAACCATCCCATTGTCCACTCCCAGCATCTGGCAGTTAAAGAACATTTTAGGAACATGCAGAGCATGGGCCTGCATCCCTAATTATCTTGGCTAATAGCCAATCTATTTATCTTGAGGGACTGATCTAATTCTTTGTTCAACCCACTCATAGTTTTTCCTTTCAAAATATAATGAACACACATCTACAACCCCAAGATACTTTTACAACCACAAGAATTCTAAAATCATCAGTTATACACCCTCGAGTCAAGAAATTTTAATAAATAAATTATATCTTTTTTTGTGCCTCTTTGTTCCTGATCCTGTAGGTGCAGTAAGGCCTTGAGCCTAAACACCTGAATGAATCTTAGTCTATCCTCATCTCCCAAACATTTCATATACCTAAAGCCATATCTACAGTTTAAGTGTGGGTTAACTCAAGTTATGTCACCATAGAGTCACTACGGTTACTATGTCACTTGTGTGCGTGCCTCCTGGACTCCTTGCCTCAGCAGTCAGGGGACTCACCAGAAGCACTTGTTTAGATTCAGAGTGAGGTGCACCATGAATAGATATCCCACTGTCCACCCATTGTATTTTGGGAAGCTTTGGTTTGGCAGTGTATGCTGGGTACCAAACAAGTCAGACGGGTGGTTGTGGCCATGGGATCAAACTTCTTATAATGCATTGTTAACCATCCACTAATTTTATATGTATCCCATACATAAACGTATACATAATGTTTACACCTTTTTTTCTAAACCCACTAACCTGCCTGGCCCTCCTCACTGTCTGCCATCTCACACAGAATCGTGGAGCTTGCATGGCTTTGCACTATTGTCATGAGCGTTTGCACCCAAAGGTGCATGCTCCTTTAGTATTTGCATACATGTGGGGTGTGACATTATACTATACATTCTTTATGAAAATATGATTATGATATGGATTTGACATAGCTAATATATACTTTATGCAAGATGGCTGACGTGGGGTATCATTGCAAAGTTTAAGACCTATTGACTGTGTTTATCCAACCTGTATGCATGTAACGTTTGTATCTGAGGCTAGAAATATTGACCACGTCTCTGTATTGAAAATGTGCTCTGTTGGATGAAGCCAGACAATGTTAGTGGCTTATTGAAGGAATGCACAATCACATAAAGATTATCCCAGGAACTGTGCCTCTGAACGATAGTGCTATACAATGGGGACTACTTGACCAAGATCAGATACCTCTATACAGTGGGTGCTGTTTGACCCAGGTCACAGCAAAAGAGCCTTCCAGAAACTGGGGGGAAGAAAGAAAAGGTGGACAATGATAGCCTACAAGAACAACCGGAAACACCTGAGTTACAAAGACGGAACAGTGAGAAATGATTGACCCAGCAATCTGGATGATGGGAAGACAGACACTTCAGCTCATCTCAGCGTACTGAGAACAAGAAGGATCTGATATTATCAACCACTGAAGAATAATCCAGGTGTGTCTAATATATCCGGTGTCCCCCATTAGCAGACATAGGCCTTTTTCTCACTGCTAATAAAACTAAAGAAAACAACACAAGACAGGTTAAGTTTTAACAGTGAAGACAAAGGCTAACGAAAACATATGAGGAAAGACTGAAATATGATAACAGTTTTCAAGCATGTACAAATAAAGTAGCATCTTTTTACAAAAGCCGTTTCTTACAATCTATACATATCACTAACTGCTACAAATAGCACATTTCTACATGTAGCAATTTCACATACACTATAGTGCAAGAAACGGCTATCTGTAGGCATTTGCTACATCAGGAAGCAGTTTAATACAATAGCAGTTTCTTAACATCTATACATCTCAATAAGTGCTACTGGTAGCACATTCCTACACGAAGGATACTGCTCTGCTAGAAATGTGCTACTTACAGTGTACTGAGCATGCTCAGTTCACCTGAACATGCTCAGTACATCTCCTGCACAGGCCGGATCCAAAGCCCTGAGGGGCCGGATCTGGCCCACAGGCTGTAGTTTGCCCACCCCTGTTCTAGTAGGTGCTAAAGCTGGCCACTCTCCTGCGAGAACCCTTAGGACAGCAGCAGAAGTACCATCATCAGCCCTGTGTCTGGGTAACTCCCCCCTCTCCCTGGCATAGAAAGGTCCTCATGGCCCAGCGTGCTGGAACTGACCCCTCCCTGCACCAGCCTTATTGAATCTGGCCTACGGCATTTCCCTTCTTCTAGTCTCTTAGAGCAGAACTTCAGTGGAGTGAGCTGATGGCAAATGCAGACAGTGAACGGAGAAGGAGAAGGAGAGAGCACACATTCCTCTGCCGACAGCTTGCAGGAAAGTCACCAGAGCAGAAGGGCTGGAATGTAAATCTAATTCCAGGAAATCATGCAGAAGAGCGAATAAACAGACACTATTTCAGTCTGTGTTACAGGGTAATGGAAAAGGGCCGCAAAGATCTCTGAGCATTTTAGACATTTCTGCAGCAATATTTAAAGTAGGAAACTGAGAGCCCTGGATGGACTCCCGCCCATAGGAACAGCTCCCAGGAAGAATAACAGAGCCATCACCCAGAGCAATTGAGGGCTGACACTCACCGGCCTGCTGGATCCTACAGGGAAGGGCAGAGGCTGGTGGCGGAGGAAGGGCTCCCAGCTACAGCTGCATTGCCCCCGGACACGTCTGACTCCAGTCTGTTCAGACAACTATTGCATAAAGTACAGCAATTTTATAGGAACTAAAACATTCTCCCTGCACCCAGCAACTTCCAACTGAAAGTGAAACCATTGCTGGTAAATTACAGAAATCTCATTTATGATAAACAGAGAGAAAAGACTTAAAGAAACACACACACAGTCCTAGGGCAGTGACAGTTTTAGTGTTTAAGGCTTTTCCCTGCTCGCTCAGAGTCACTGTCACTGTCAAATCAATTGTATTTCTGTCGTACACACACACCAAGGCTTTCTGCCCCCAGGAGCACTACACTTTTCTGACTGAAGGAGTGTGCCAGAGGGGTGCAGAACAAATCAGACCTCAGCAGTAGACCTGGGCCAAGGCAGGAAAGGCCTCTCTGCGGTTCCAGGTAATTCACAAGTTTTCTGGTACAAAATAAAACAAACTCTCTGAGACACAGGCCACATTCTCCTTCCACAGTGGGGAATAAATAACAAGAGCCATACTCTGCCTGGCCTTCACGCGGGTGGGTCGTGTGAGCTCAGAGAGGCTTTCCCTCCCTGCTTGCATGGCCTAGATAAAGTCCCCCCCACCCTGTGCCAGCAGGACTAGAGCAGGGCAGGTAGGGCAGCAGGGACGGCTCTATGTTTTTTGCCGCCCCAAACACGGCAGTCAGGTGACCTTTGGCGGCACGACTGCGGGCAGTCCCCTAGTCACGCGGATTCGGCGGCGTTTCTGCTGGCTATCTGCCGGGCCCGCACCTTCGACGTACCTGCTGTCGAATTGCCACTGAAGACTGCCTGTCTGCCACCCTCACAGTGACCGGCAGGCCGCCCCCCGCGGCTTGCCGCCCGAGGCACGCACTTGCTGCGCTGGTGCCTGGAGCCGCCCCTGCAGGGCAGGCAGCCCTATGAAGTGGTGCAGCAGCTGGCATACTCCCACTGCATGTGCTCTAACCCAACCAATATCTGCCTACCTCCAGAGCTCTCTGCCCTGGCTTCTAATCAGAAAGGCCCTGTCTGGTTCCCCAGTACAAGAGAGGGGACCAGCTCCTTCAGCAGAGCCTAACAGGTCCTTCTTTATTTGATAGAGTTACAGGGGAGGGTTGAGGGTTGTTCCTGGGCGGCTGTTTTGGAGCTTTGATTTATTGCGTTCTTTTAATGTTTTATCTAATCCAGAGTATCTGGAGAGACATTTCCCTCCGGCCACGAGGAGCTTGCAGGCCGCAGAAAATACCCGGCCCACGCTCGCGTGTTTGAGACCCCTGGATTACAGCATGACGGTACAAAACTCACTGGTCCCAATGAAGGAAAATCACTGTATAAATAGGGTGTCTTGCCAAGAAACTTTCGGTTTGTCCTGCAAAGACTTCCCTGGGGCATCGTCATGACCAACAGAACCTGGCTCCTACCTACCCGTGACCAACCTAGCTGGCCACTAGATTGATCCAGTCTCTGGACTGGTAACTATAACATCACCTGGCGGGTGTGTGTGTGTGTGTGTGTTTTGATTAAATACATATGCTAATTGTTGTATCTTTAATAAATGCGGCGTATTGCCTTTTCCCCTGAAACAGATCCTGTGTGCTTCTTATAAGCATAANAATCTCAGCAGCTTCCTAGGAAGGAGCCAGTGCTCTTCTCAGAGGGCCTTCTCCTGCACCTCACAGAGGTCTAGGGCCAGCTCTAGGTTTTTTGCTGCCCCAAGCAAAATTTTTTTTGGCTGCCCCCCGCCCCAGCCCTGGGCTCTCCCCCTCCTCCCGCCCAACTGCACCCTCCTGCTGCCCGAGCCCTGGGTCACTGGTAACTCGCTCCCAGGGTGGGTCATTCAGCAGGAATTTTAGCTGTGCACAGAACACAGACAGGATTGGTTCCCATATGGTTACAGAACTGCAATAAAGTGGAACAATTTTCAGCTTATGTGATTGGAGGATATCTGGATGCATATTATAAGACCGTCCTACATAAATGAGGAAAAGTTGAGGAGCCTTTATTATTCTTTTGTTCCATTTTTTATTTCTATGGGGAATGCACTATCACAGTCTTCCTTTTAAACAAATAAAACTAAAACTTAAAAAAAAAAAAAAAAAGGAATAGCTGTTGAAAATAGCAATTCCAGTCCTAATAACCACTGGGAAGCATTTCTTGCTCAATTTATTCTACTTTTTCTACAGCAAGTTACAGTGGATCAGTATGTTTGATTTGGGAGAAATGAAGTAACAGCTGCCCAAACTGAGCTTGAGCGCTCCTGAATTTTGAGGGTGTTCAAATCTGGAAGGCAGGTGCTAGATTCCCTTTCTGAATATTAGCTATATCTGGAGAGGAAAAGTCAATTTCTGCTTCCATGGATCAGAAGTGGAAATCCTCCTAAGTGCCTGGTACTGTATCTAAAGCTGCCCAGTTCCAGAGCCTCCCCTCCCTTACTTTTCATTTTAAATTCTAGTGGGATCCACATACCTCACTTGCTAGGCTTCAGATAGAGAGGTGCACCATCCATTTAGTCCCCCCAATTCCTTCTTTGGGGGAGAGCCCAGGGCTGGGGCGGCAAAGGGTGCGGGTGGGGGGAGAGCCCAGGGTTGGGGGAGCAGGGGGTGTGGGTGGTGGGGGAAGAGCCCAGGGCTGAGGCGGCAGGGGGTGCGGGATGGGGGAGGGAAGAGCCCAGGACTGGGGCAGCAGGGGAGTGCAGGTGGGGGCCAGAGCTGAGGTGGCAGGAGGTGCGGGGGGGGAAGAGCGCAGGGCTGGGGAGGCAGGGGGTGCGAGTGGTGGCCAGAGTTGGGGCAGCAGGAGGTGGGGGGGGAACAGCCCAGGGCTGGGGCAGCAGGAGGGTGCAGGTGGGGGCCAGAGCTGAGGCAGCAGGGAGTGTGGGCAGGGGAGGATCCAGGGCTGGGGCAAATCAGGGGTGCGCGGGGAGGGGTGGCAGCAAAAAACCTGGAGCTGGCTCTGTTCCTACCATTCACAGCAAGCTGCAAATTTCAGTTCATATTCCTTCCCCGACCCTTTCCTGTTGCTAGTGGCCAAGGGAATGCTGGGAAATGCAGTTCTTTCCATGCTCCAGGGCTGGCTCTATAGGCAGGGAGCTAACCAAAGAACTACAGCTCCCAGGGCCCCCTGTTGGTTCTCAGCTCCCATGCTGGATTCTTCCGACCCTTGCAAATGCGCCGCCCCAAGCAACTGCTTGCTTTGCTGGTGCCTAGAGCCGGCCCTGCAGGGGTCTGATGCTCTCACTCCACAAGCCTGCCTGGGGCGTTGGAGTTAATGCTCAACAGAACCAGGCAGAGCCCTGTTGTCGAGCACCAGCGCCTTCCCTCTATCCCTGAAGGTGGAAGGGCCCCAACACTGCCCTGCACTCACTGCTCTGACCACGGATGGCTCTCAGGTCGCAGGACACAATGAAAATGTGGATCATCCAGTCTCTCATTTCCAGGCGTCCCCAGGGCTAAGGTAAAATTCCTGCTCCCCCTGACCATTATGCTCACCTCCAAGATGTGCTGGAGATTGTCTGTGCTGGGGGTTGCTGTCAGCCAGATTTTCAGCATGGCATCCATGTCTCTGGGCAGGCCTTCTTCAGAGCCTGCCAGCGGAGGGAGACCATGGGTCAGGGTTATGGAACCTGGGGTGCACCTGCCAGGATGACAGCTGGCTCTGCAGTCCTTGCCCAGAGCAGTTCTCTGCAGAGGGCCCGGTGCACAGCAGGTAGAGAACAGCAAAGCTGCTAGGGATGGGAGCTGGGCTTCCTGGCAGAGTCCAGCATCTGCAAGGAAGGGATTCCCCACAGAGGGGCAACATAATCTCCCGCAGAGGGAGAGTCTCTCCCTGACACTTGATTAAATCCTATGGCCTGTTCCCACCTCTGTCCACGCCACCCCCAAATCAGAGCAGCTCCAGCTACCGAAGAGAGCAAAAACCAGAGGCCTTCCTGGCCCTTGGGACAGAGGAGTAGGTTGATAATCTACCTGGATGTGAGTTTTACCCTTCCCCATGCCCATGCTCTATACTCCCTTAAGGACAGTGCACAGGAACCCACCATGGACTGCTCCACCATTGTGTTTGTCCCTACTTCAGTCTGCTTAATCTCTGTGTCAACCGTTGTGTGTGTGGAGCGTCAGCATGGTCCCCTTAAAAGCCCAGTCACCACTTAACCAGGACAAGAAGAACTTGACTCCAGCCAAGCTCATTCTCTGCTCTGCCTCTGCCGCCCCAAGAGAAACACTCCTAACCCACAGCCCCTGCAGCAGCAGATCCTACAGCCAGTTGGAGCCAGCCCGCCTCACCCCTCCTGGTGGTGGGAGGGGAAGAGGAGAAAGGATAAAAGAAGGAAAAGATGAAGAGAAAGGAAGGAGTGATGGAGAAAAAGGTAAAACAAAAAGGACAAACCCTAATGTCCCCAGTGATTGTATGGGACAAAATCCCAGGTGGGGAATAAAATTCTGCCACCTTAAACTAGTGCTTTCCATGCCTAGAATTCAGCTGGCACCAGGTGGATCAGACTGACAGGTTCCAAACCTCTCAGACACTCTTACCTTCTAAACAGGGACATATGTTTTCTAGTAAAATCAGTAAAAGGAAAGGAGAAAGCTCAAAAGAGGCTTCTTCTCGCACTCACGTACATGAACCCTAATACTCTCTCAGTCCTCAAAGAGAGACCTCGAGAAGGAGACTTGCTGAAGCAAAGCCACAGGGGTCTCTGAGGTTTCCCTGGCCCTGCGCCACTATCCTGCCTGGCTGATGTCAGCATCTCTCTGTGAGGTCACCACCTCCCGACCACCTTTAACCAATAGGCTGAGGTCCTGCAAAAGGCCTTTGTGATGTCACTGCCATACACACCCCTCCCCTGAAGTGCTAATGTCCTGCTGCTGGCCAGACACTTTGAAGGTTTGAGCTACTCTCTGTGGATCACCCCACTCAATGCGTGATCATTCTAGGAAGCAAGCCGGTTAGACAGTGAAACATAAGAGTCTGCTCCCAATGCTACACTCAGCTTTTCCAAAACTAGGAGACTTTATGGCCAGAAGAGACCTTTAGAGCATCTAATCTAACCCCCTGCATGATCACGGGCTTCCTGTATAGTACAATAGTTACTTTTTGGGCACACACATTCCAGAAAGGCATCTAGTCTTCATTCAATGACATCAAGAGATGGAGAATCCACCACTTTCCCTTTTAGTGAGTGCCAGGGGGCTCCATTTCCCCTTCCACTAGCTCCCCATTTACAGTGAGCCAGAGCAGTACCTACAGCAGGGAGCGTGAGTTGCTGATGGTCTCAGAGGCACAGCCCCTGCAGTGCCTCAGGCACCTGGTGCAAGTGCCGGATGATGCGGAGCTGGTGCATCACTTTGGCCGTGACGTCCTCCTGCTGCAAGGGAACGAGAAGCTGTCAGAGACTCAAACGCCCCGAGGAATCGGGGAATTAAGAGCACCTGGAACCAGCAGCATTTCTACGCAGCACCTGCCCACCACTGAGGGATGGATTTACCTCCTGACCCCCAGAATGGAGTCTTGTTGTCCTTTCTAGTAACCTCCAGTGCCAAACCCCCTCCTTGAAGGGTGAGCTCCTGCCACCTCCCCCTCAGTGCCCTTGATAGCTGATCCACCTCCAAACCACAGCTCAAGTTCTCAGAACCCTCTCCTCCCACCCCCACCCAGGTTGGGCAGGGAGGGGCCTCTAGCAGGTGCGGGCAGGAGGGATTCTGGCAGCAGTGAAGTGGGTTGCGGGGAGGTCAAGATCTTGCCTCAAGTCATCCCAGACACTAATGCTGAAGCCACAGGATGGCAGCCCTGGTGAATGGGGCAGATCAGCAGCCCCTGCTGACTGAATCCTACCGTTCTCTCTAGGTGGTGGCTCAGGTGACACGGACACTAGGCCATTGGCAACTGGGTGAGGCCCTCTGGGACAGGAGAGGCTCTCAGAGGGCACTTAGGGGATTCCTCTGCTCTTCCCAAGAGCAAAAGCACCGTGCCCTGAGAACATAAGTCCGTGATGAGGTAACGCTTGTCATTAATTAGCTTTGCTAAAGAGCTGTGTTGGAGCTGCTCCAGGGACAAGCTGGTTCCCTCCTGCTCATGGAGGTGAATTCATCTCCTTTCCCAGTAGCACCTGCTCTCGCTCTCATTCCCCACCAGGCTCCTTGCGCCAGGCCAGTGAATGGTGATAGGATGGGAATGAGGCCTGGGCCTGTGACGAAGAGGGACTGTTCTTAATGTTTCCTCTGAATACTGTGGGGGTGCCTCAGTTTCCCCTATGCATTTCTTAAGTCTCTAGGTGGTGGAGAAAGGCCCGAGTGCATAAATCACTGACACTCTGTCTCCCTGGCAACAAATGGCCAGGGTCCCTTCCCGCCCTGCAAGGAAATAGCTAAAGGTGAACAAAGAGATCAGGTGATCTCCTGGCCCAGGAAAGAGACAAAGCCGAGAGAAGGAGGGGCTAGAGGGGGTTTCAGAGTTGGAGCTACCTGGGGACTAGGAGTGAGGGCAGACGTGGGTGTCTGGCTCTCTCAGCCCCATAATGGACCCGGCCGAGGGGTCCCGTTCGCCACGGTACCTACAAGCTCTGTTTTAGACCGTGTTCCTGTCATTTAACAAATCTCTGTTTTACCGGCTGGCTTAGAGTCTCGTCTGACTGTGAAGTGGGGGGTGCAGAACGCTTTGGCTTCCCCAGGACCCCGCCTGGGCGGACTCGCTGTGGGAAGCGCACGGAGGGGCATATGCTGAATGCTCCCAGGAGAGACCCAGGAGGTGAAGCCGTGTGAGCTTCTTTCCCTGAAGACAGTCTGCTCCAAGGGAGAGGAGGCTCCCCAAAGTCCTGACTGGATTTGTGGGGAGCAGTTCCAGAGAATCGTCCTGGGACTCCGTGACAACTGGTGGCAGAGGTGGGATGTACGGCACCCCGTGAATGGCGTTTCTTGCAGTAAGTGACTGGGGAGCAGTAAAACGGAGGGGGGACGGTTTCAGGGGGCCATTAACCCCTAGGAGTGTGTGACCAGCGAGAAGGACTATTGGAGTAACGGGGTCCCCCTGAGGACTGCAGCGAGCAGTCTCAGGGGCGGAGGAGCTTGCCGCTCAACCCTGGGAGAGAGAAGGACGTTTGCTGTAACAGGTTTCCCCTGGGGATTGCAGCGAGTGGTCCCAGGGGCGGAGGAGTCTGTAGCTCGACTCTGGCAAAGAGGTGGTGACCAGAAGAAGTGCTGGCACACTAGGGGTTCTTCCTGGAAACCATGGGGGAGCTGAGAGCACACGGGCCTGTGAGTCCAAAGCAACTTGGGAACAGTGGAGGGATGGCCTATCACCATCTCCTTAAGAAGGACATTATAATCCTGTGCAAAAAGAGAGGGTTATGCATTGGGAAGTTCACCAAGGCACAGTTAATCGTGCAGCTGGAGGACGAGGACCGCTCTAACGAGCAGATTCCTGACCCAGACGGGGCTACAAGAGGATTTGGGAGCAGGTGGAGCAGTAGCCAGGCATCCCCAAGAGTCTAGTCCCCAACCAGTCGGGGGTCTTCACGATCGGGTTCCCCATCAGGGGATCGGAGACGGATGGGACTGGAGCTGAATCCGAGAGAGTGAGAGGACCGTGAGAGAGAGCAAGAGCCCAAGGAAAAGCTGCAGGAAAAGCAACAGCAGCAAGGACTGGCGATGGTGGAGCGGAGAGGCATAGGGGGCTCCCCAGGAGTGAGTGGGGATAGTCCCCGGGCTGCCAGTTCCGCAGGGAGCCTCGACACTAAAT
Source organism: Trachemys scripta elegans (assembly GCF_013100865.1). NCBI lineage: Eukaryota > Metazoa > Chordata > Testudines > Emydidae > Trachemys > Trachemys scripta. Next base: position 19,622,163 of record NC_048300.1, read on the forward strand.
TGCTGCCCCTGGTTAAGGAGGGGGGGATGTGGATGCCCACCACATGGCCTTCGAGCAGGCTGGCGATTATTTGAACCAGGGGGACCCTGCGGAAAAGCCCTGGTATCTAGCCCCCTTGCTGGGTTCCAAGGCCATAGACGCTGTCAGCCAGATGGGTGGGGTGGTGGACAGGCTCCCACTCCTGGCCCCGGCCTATATGTCTGCGTGGAGTCTCCTGGGCTCAGGCCCCTCGGACCCCCAGTTGGAGCAGAAGGTGGGGGTCAATGGGGAGACCTGCCTGGGCTGGCGAGACCCTGGGACAGAGAGAACTGTTGTCGGGCCCCAGGTGGTGCAGCTGCAGATGCTGAGGGGCTGTGTGACCTGGGTGAAGGTCCCCGGGATGAAGGCCCTCGCCCTGTCTATGGCCCGCATCCCTGTGCAGACCCAGGAGGGGTCAGGCTGGCTGGTGGTTGGGGCTCTCCAGGATATCGGCTGTGAGGTCCTGTTGGGGGGTGACTGTGTCTCTTTGAGACAAGATCCAGGCCCTGCCCCTGTAACGGCCAAGGATTTGAATTTGAATCCCGCTAACCAATTGGCTAAGAGGGAAATGGTCTGTGAAAATGCAAATGACCTGGCTGGCAGGAGGGAGGGGCTGCTGGGCTCAGGATACCTGCCTACCTGTAACCAGACCCCTGGGGCTGAGTGGGAGGGAGAGATGCTCCCCGCCCCCTGCATACCGGAGAGGGGGCTCATGCTGGCTCTGATGCTGTGTCCAGAGCAGGGAGCTCGCTGCCTGCCCCCACTGGGACAACAAAGACAGTGCTGGGGATGGTGGGAGCTGAGACCCCAGCTGAGTGCGGGGGGACACAGGCAGGGCAGGTCGGCTGCCAACCAGGTTTGCCTGGTCCAGATGTGCTACTGGGAAGTGATTACACAGCAGGGAGGGAGCTACCAGGGACAGGGCTCAGGGGGGCTGTGACCCCAGGCCCAGCCAGCGAGAGGGAGCAGGTCCTACTCCCTTCCCCAGCAGCTGATTTCCAGACCGAGCTGCGGAAGGATCCCACCTTGGAGAAGCTGAGGGAACTTGCTGGCCACAGCGCTGCAAACTCCCTTGGGGAAGGCTGCAGGGACAGAGTCCTGTGGGAGAAGGGGTTCCTGTACCAGGAATGGGCTCCCCAAGGGGAAGTAGAACTGAGGGGAATTGGGAGGCAGCTGGTGGTGCCCCAGGAATCCACAGGGTTCTTCCCTTTCAAGCTGCTGTATGGGAGGAGAGTGAGGGGACCCCTGGACCTAAAAAGGGAGGATTGGGAGGAGAAGGGGGAAGGCCCCTGGGTGGATCTCTTCCCTGAGGTGGGAGCCAATCTCCCCATCAGGTGTTCCCCGTTCAGAGTCACTGGGAAAGCAGCCCAGAACCTGGAGAGAGAGGTCAAGGACATGCTGGCTTTAGATGTGATCCAGCCGTTCAACAGCCCATGGGCCTCACCCGTGGGGCTGGTCCCCAAGGGAGACAGGGTGATCTGGTTTTGTGGGGACTATCGGAAGCTTAAAGCCATCACCGTGTCCGATGCCTACCCCATGCCTAGGCCTGGGGAGATTCTAGACAAGCTGAGGGGGATGGAGAACTTGGCCCTGGTGTACGTCGATGACGTGTGTGTCTTTAGCCAGACCTGGGAGGAACAGGTGTCCCAGGTGAAGAGGGTGCTGGGCTGCCTCAAGGAGACAGGACTGATGGTAAAAGCCGAAAAGTGCAAGGTGGAGATGATCAGGGATTGGCCCATTCCCCAGACCAAGAAACAAGTCCAGGCCTTTATCAGGATGGCAGGGTGCTACCAGAGGTTTGTACCCCACGTTAGATCCCTAGCTGCCCCCATCCCTGAGCTACGTGAGAGGGGTAAGCCAGACGAGGTGGTCTGGACCGAGCAGGGCCAGAGGGCTCTCTGTATACTGAAAGAGGCTCTAGTCCAGGGCCCAGTAAATCTGGTAAACCCAGACTTTGCCAAGCCTTTTGCAGTGTTCACCAACGCCTCAGACGCAGGGCTGGGCATGGTGCTGATGCAAACCGACGCTAAGGGTGGGAGACACCCCACCGGGTACCTGAGCAAGAAACTGCTGTCCTGGGAGCAGAACTATGCAGCCTCAGAGAAAAAATGCCTGACCATGGTGCAGGCCCTTGGAAAGGTGCAGCTGTATTGTTTTGGGCGGCGTCACGTGCAAGGGGCTGATGCCGAGCTGCTGGAGACAGAGACACCTGTTCAGAGGGTGGCCAAAGTCAAGATGGGGGCTCTTAACCAAGAGAGCTCGAATTGCAGCCCTCCAAACTGGAGCGCTGGGAAAAGACCCAATCTCAGTTTAGACCCCAGGGGTATTGGGGTGGCAAAAGGGTACAGGCCACATAAACCTTCCCACATGCAGCGTGCAAGCGCCATCAAGCACAACATACCCACGGGAGGGCCTGAAACTGGAATGTCCTGGTGTAACTCACACCAAGGAATGGGAGAGATGATGGGGCATCCGTGGGAACGGTGGTGGGTTCGAACTTCCCAAGGTCACTGGTTAAAGTGACCTCACTCAGTTCAGTCTCGAAGAGGGGAGAGATGTGACGAAGTGGGACTGTTCTTAATGTTTCCTCTGAATACTGTCGGGTAGCCTCAGTTTCCCCTATGCATTTCTTAAGTCTCTAGGTGGTGGGGAAAGGCCAGTGTGCATAAATCACTGACACTCCGTCTCCCTGGCAACAAATGGCCAGGGCCCCTTCCCCCCCCCGCAAGGAAATAGCTAAAGGTGAACAAAGAGATCAGGTGATCTCCTGGCCCAGCAAAGAGACAAAGCCGAAAGAAGGAGGGGCTAGAGGGGGTTTCAGAGTTGGAGCTACCTGGGGACTAGGAGTGAGGGCAGACGTGGGTGTCTGGCTCTCTCAACCCCATAATGGACCCGGCCGAGGGGTCCCGTTCGCCGCTGTACCTACAAGCTCTGTTTTAGACCATATTGCTGTCATCTAATAAACCTCTGGTTTACTGGCTGGCTGAGAGTCACGTCTGACTGCGAAGTGGGGGGTGCAGAACCCTTTGGCTTCCCCAGGACCCCGCCTGGGCGGACTCGCTGTGGGAAGCGCACGGAGGGGCATATGCTGAATGCTCCCAGGAGAGACCCAGGAGGTGAAACCGTGTGAGCTTCTTTCCCTGAAGACAGTCTGCTCCAAGGGAGAGGAGGCTCCCCAAAGTCCTGACTGGCTTTGTGGGGAGCAGTTCCAGAGCATCGCCCTGGGACTCCATGACAGGGCCCCGCCCCAATCTCCTGGGTCTAATGCAGCTGCTTACCTTGTCCCCCATCAGCTCTTGGGCTTCCCCCAGGAGGGAGTAGGCCAGGACCAGTCCTGATTGGATGACACGGAGCAGGGGGTTGTGGATGGTCAGCACTGCCGTCCGGAGGAAGAGTCTTCTCTGCCCTTCCGAGAAGAACTTTACGAAGACCTAAAACCAACAGGATGTGAGGCATTAGCAGATTGCCCAGAGCCAGGCTCCAACTCCTGGGGCTAGAACGGCATCTCCGTCTAGTTGCCCCTGGAGGCAGCCACTGCAGGGGACCCAGCCACCCCAACTCCCTGAGCTGTCTCATGCCCTGGCAGAGTGTCCTTACCTCCCCCACCCTGGCTGTGTTCCTGTAGCCCAGGACCCTGCTGTCCTGGTGCCAGTCCCAGCACCACACGTCTTCGGCCTCATGGATGCTCAACCCTGGGAAAGAGAGATACACACACACACATTTGTCATTCTGGTTGCAGTGCTTCTGTCCTTCCAATCCCATTGGTGGCTCCACAGTGGGCAGAGTCCTCGCTGCGTGCCTGGCCCAACAGAATTGCAGGGGAGGGGTGTAGAACAGAGAAAGAGACAGACAGAGACTCATCCTCCAGCCGGGGTCAGTCTGAGAGAAATTGGCTGGGGTCCCAGTCTCACTCTTCTATCGGGTGCCATTTCCCAGCTGGGTTCCTTACCCCTCTGGTACAGCAGCAGCTGGTAGAGCCCGTAAATCCCCTCCCTGCCCTGCCGGCTGATGACCTTGGCTGGGTCACTGATCAACAGAGCCAGCTGTGCCACGTGGTGACCCATCCTGGGGAATTCTGCTCAGTTCTAATGGAAGGGAGAGGGAGAGGGGACTCCATCAGCATTTTCCTGCCAGCTCCCAGTGCCCCGTGTGCCACGACTCTCGTTTTCCCCTCCTCTGCTGTGCAGGAGATGCTAAAGGATAGAAGGTAGAGCTAGACCCTTAATTTCCTCTGCCCCCAAGGGAGCCTGGAGAACAGGGTTATGGGCAGGGCCCTCCATGAGGACTTGCTTCCCCAGCTGCTCCATGATGACAGGAAGGCATGAACCTGGAGCATGGTCCCCTTAAAAGCCCAGTCACCACTTAACCAGGACAAGAAGAACTTGACTCCAGCAAGCTCATTCTCTGCTCTGCCTCCGCAAGAGGAACACTCCTAACCCACAGCCCCTGCAGCAGCAGATCCTACAGCCAGTTGGAGCCAGCCCGCCTCACCCCTCCTGGTGGTGGGAGGGAAACAGGAGAAAGGACAAAAGAAGGAAGAGATGAAGAGAAAGGAAGGAGGGATGGAGGAAAAGTTAAAATGAAAAGGACAAACCCTAAGGTCCCCAGTGATTGTATGGGACAAAATCCCAGGTGGGGAATAAAATTCTGCCACCTTCAACTAGTGTTTTCCATGCCTAGAATTCAGCTGGCACCAGGTGGATCAAACTGAACAGGTTCCAAACCTCTCGGAGACTCTTACCTTCTAAACAGGAACATCTGTTTTCTAGTAAAATCAGTAAAAGGAAAGGAGAAAGCTCAAAAGAGGCTCCTCCTCGCACTTACGTACATGAACCCTAATATTCTCTCAGTCCTCAAAGAGAGACCCGGAGAAGGAGACTTGCTGAAGCAAAGCCACACGGGTCTCTGAGGTTTCCCTGGCCCTGCGGCCCTATCCTGCCTGGTTGATGTCAGCATCTCTCTGTGAGGTCACCACCTCCCCACCACCTTTGACCAATAGGCTGAGGTCCTGCAAAAGGCCTTTGTGATGTCACTGCCACACACACCCCTCCCCTGAAGTGCTAAAGTCCTGCTGCTGGCCAGACACTTTGAAGGTTTGAGCTACTCTCTGTGGATCACCCCACTCAATGCGTGTTCGTTCTAGGAAGGAAGCCAGCTAGACTGTGAAACATCAGAGGCTGCTCCCAATGCTACACTCAGTTTTTCCAAAACTAGACTTGATGTCCAGAAGAGACCTTTAGAACATCTAATCTAACCCCCTGCATGATCACCGATTCAAACGCCCCGAGGAATCAGGGGGAATTAAGAGCACCTGGAACCAGCAGCATTTGCACACAGCACCTGCCCACCACTGAGGGATGGATTTATCTCCTGACCCCCAGAATGGAGTCTTGTTGTCCTTTCTAGTAACCTCCAGTGCCAAACCCCCTCCTTGAAGGGTGAGCTTCTGCCACCTCCCCTTCAGTGCCCTTGACAGCTGATCCAGCTCCATACCACAGTTCAAATTCTCAGAACCCTCTCCTCCCACCCCCACCCAGGTTGGACAGGGAGGGGCTTCTAGCAGGGGTTGGCAGGAGGGATTCTGGCAGCAATGAAGTGGGTTGGGGGGAGGTCGAGATCTTGCCCCAAATCATGCCAGAGACTAATGCTCAAGCCACAGGATGGCAGCCCTGGTTAATGGGGCATCCATCCCTCAGTGGTGGGCAGGTGCTAGGTGGAAATGCTGCTTGTTCCAGGTGCTCTTAATTCCCCCTCATTCCTCGGGGCGTTTGAGTCTCTGACAGGTTCTCGTTCCCTTGCAGCAGGAGGACGTCACAGCCAAAGTGATGCACCAGCTCCGCATCATCCGGCACTTGCGCCAGGTGCCTGAGGCACTGCAGGGGCTGTGCCTCTGAGGCCATCAGCAACTCCCGCTCCCTGCTGCAGGTACTGCTCTGGCTCACTGTAAGTGGGGAGCTAGTGGAAGGGGAAATGGAGCCCCCTGGCACTCACTAAAAGGGAAAGTGGTGGATTCTCCATCTCTTGATGTCATTGAATGAAGACTAGATGCCTTTCTGGAATGTGTGTGCCCAAAAAGTAACTATTGTACTATACAGGAAACCCGTGATCATGCCGGGGGTTAGATTAGATGCTCTAAAAGTCTCTTCTGGCCATCAAGTCTACCAATTTTGGAAAAACTCAGTGTAGCATTGGGAGCAGCCTCTTATGTTTTACTGTCTAGCCGGCTTGCTTCCTAGAAGGAACACGCAGTGAGTGGGGTGATCCACGGAGAGTAGCTCTGTCAAAGCTGCTTCCCCACTCTGAACTTTAGGGTACAAATGTGGGGGCCTGCATGAAAACTTCTAAGCTTAACTACCAACTTAGATCTGGTCCGCTGCCACCACTCCCAAGATGCTAATTCCCTTCCCTGGGTAGCCTTGAGAGACTCTTCACCAATTCCCTGGTGATTACAGATCCAAACCCCTTGGATTAACAAGGAGACATTAACCATCCCCCGCCTTTCTCCCACCAACTCCTGGTGGATCAAGATCCAACCCCCTTGGATCTAAAAACAAGGAAAAATCAATCAGGTTCTTAAAAAGAAGGCTTTTAATTAAAGAAAAAGGTAAAAAGCATCTCTGTAAAATCAGGATGGAAAATAACTTTACAGGGTAATCAAACTTAAAGAGTCCAGAGGAATCCCCTCTAGCCTTAGGTTCAAAGTTACAGCAAACAGAGATAAACTCTAGCAAAAAGGTACATTTACAAGTTGAGAAAACAAAGATAAAAACTAACACGCCTTGCCTGGCTGTTTACTTACAAGTTGGAAATATGAGAGACTTGTTCAAAAAGATTTGGAGAACCTGGATTGATGTCTGGTCCCTCTCAGTCCCAAGAGCGAACAACCCCCAAACAAAGAGCACAAACAAAAGCCTTCCCCCCACCAAGATTTGAAAGTATCTTGTCCCCTTATTAGTCCTTTGGGTCAGGTGTCAGCCAGGTTACCTGAGCTTCTTAACCCTTTACAGGTAAAAGGATTTTGGAGTCTCTGGCCAGGAGCGATTTTATAGTACTGTACACAGGAGGGCTGTTACCCTTCCCTTTATAGTTATGACACGCCCCACAAATCACAGATAGTGTTGGACAGCCAGTTCCACACTGGCTGTGATTTCTTCCTGGAGCTCTAGGAGAAAACAGAGTTAATAAGATACATGCACCTTAGACATACTACTCATTATCTAAAAACTAACAATATGTTTCACATTCCAAGAACAATGTTTAACCAGTTGATTCTGGGAAACTTTCCCAGGAGAGTGCATCAGCCACTTTGTTAGAAGCTACTGAAATGTGTTGTATTTCAAAACCGAAATCTTGGAGAGCTAAACTCCACCAAAGAAGTTTTTTGTTATTCCCCTTGGCGGTCTGAAGCCACTGTAGCGCACCATGGTCTGTTTGTAGTTGGAAACGCTGTCCCCAAACATATGGGTGTAGCAGGATTTGGGGACTTCATTAGCAGAGTCAAGGAAAGGGTAGGGACGGTTTTGTGGCCTGCAGCATGCAGGAGGTCAGACCAGATGATCATAATGGTCCCTTCTGACCTTAAAGTCTATGAGTCTATGAGCTTTTCCAGCGCGTACACAATGGCGTAGCATTCCTTTTCGCTGATTGACCAGTGGCTTTCCCTCTCAGACACTGAGAAACACAACAGGATGGAATTCTTGATCCGGTCCTTACTGCATTAAAACTGCTCCCACGCCCCGCTCGGATGCATCTGTGGTTCCTAGGAACGGTTTGTCAAAGTCTGGGGCCCTTAGCACAGGGTCAGACATGAGTGTCGCCTCAAGCTGGTTAAAGGCCTTTTGACACTCATCAGTCCACTGAACTGCATTTGGCTGTTTCTTTCTGGTTAGGTTTGTCAGCGGGGCGGCGATTTGGCTGTAGTGTGGTACAAATCGCCTATAATATCCCGCCAAGCCTAAGAAGGATTGGACCTGTTTCTTTGACTTTGGAACTGGCCACTTTTGGATAATATCCACTTTGGAACTATAAATCCCCTACAGGCCTTGACCCACCTGGTGCCCCAGGTAAGTCACTCTGTTTTGGCCTATTTGACACTTTTTAGCCTTAACAGTTAGTCCTGCCTGCCTGATGCGCTCGAAGACTTTTCCCAGGTGCTCCAGGTGTTCTGCCCATGAATCAGAAAAAATGGCCACATCATCGAGGTAGGCAACTGCAGATTCTCGCAATCCCGCTAGGAGACCATCTACAAGTCTTTGGAAGGTGGCGGGTGCATTTGCAGCCCGAAAGGGAGTACATTAAATTCATACACCCCTGCCTGGGTGACGAAGGCTGACCTTTCCTTGACGGGTTCATCTAGTGGTACTTGCCAGTACCCCTTGGTTAAGTCTAAGGTAGAGATGAATTGGACATGTCCCAATTTCTCCAATAGCTCATCTGTGCGTGGCATTGGATAGTTGTCAGGACGAGTTACAGCATTTAGCTTACAGTAGTCCACGCAAAAGCGTATTTCCCTATCTGATTTGGGAACTAGAACCACTGGAGATGCCCATGCACTCTTAGAGGGGCGTATTATACCCATCTGTAGCATGTCCTGGATCTCCCTGTTTATAGCAGTTTGGGCATGAGGTGACTCCCAGTAGGGTGGGGTTCTAATTGGGTGAGCATTATCTGTGTCAATGGAGAGGTATGCCCGTTCGGTCCGTCCTGGGGTGGCTGAGAACATTGGCGCAAAGCTAGTGCACAGCTCCTTGATCTGCTGCCGCTGCAGACGTCCAAGGGTCGCGGAGAGGTTCACCTCTTCCACGCCTCCATTACTTTTTCCTTCGTAGAAGACATCTTCAGGCCACTCTGCGTCATCTGTTTCCTGGGCTGTAAACTGGGAAACCTTTAATTCTCTGGAATACAAGGGCTTAAGAGAATTAACATGGTATACCTTAGGCTTTATGTTGGAGGTGGGGGATGCTATGAGATAGTTAACAGCTCCTAGGCGCTCCTGGACCGTGAATGGTCCTTCCCACGACGCTTCCATTTTATGGGCCTGGAGCGTCTTTAAGACCATGACTTGGTCTCCTACTTTGAAGGACCGTTCTCGGGAATGTTTATCATACCAGGCCTTTTGCTCTTCCTGAGCATCCTTTAGATTTTCTTTAGCAAGGGCTAAAGAGTGTCGGAGGGTGCTTTGTAGGTTGCTTACAAAGTCTAGAATGTTAGTTCCTGGAGAAGGCGTAAACCCCTCCCATTGCTGCTTCACCAACTGTAATGGCCCCTTAACCTCGCGGCCATACACAAGTTCAAATGGTGAAAATCCTAAACTGGGATGTGGTACAGCCCAGTAGGCAAAAAGCAACTGCTGCAACACTAGGTCCCAATCATTGGAGTGTTCATTTACGAATTTACGTATCATGGCCCCCAAAATTCCATTAAACCTCTCCACCAGACCATTGGTTTGATGGTGGTAAGGGGTGGCAACCGAGTGATTCACCCCATGAGCTTCCCACAGGTTTTTCATGGTCCCTGCCATGGAAATTAGTTCCCGAATCTGTAAGGATGTCGGAGGGCCAACCTACCCTGGCAAAAATGTCTGCTAATGCCTGACACACACTTTTAGCCCTGGTGTTGCTTAAGGGTACTGCTTCCGGCCATCAGGTAGCAAAATCCATGAAAGTCAGTATGTACTGCTTTCCCCTGGGTGTCTTCTTTGGGAAAGGACCCAGAATATCCACAGCTACTTGCTGAAATGGGACCTCAATTATGGGTTGTGGCTGGAGAGGGGCTTTGACCTGGTCTTGGGGCTTTCCCACTTGTTGGCACACCTCACAAGACCAGACATAATTAGCAACGTCCTTGCCCATTCCCTCCCAGTGGAAGGACTTCCCCAACCGGTCTTTGGTTCTGTTCACCCCAGAATGGCCACTGGGATGATCATGGACTAAGCTCAAGAGCTTTACCCGATACTTAGTGGGAACTACCAATTGTCTTTGAGGATGCCAGTCTTCCTGGTGCCCACCAGAAAGAGTCTCCTTGTTCTACCACAAACCGGAATCGGTTAGAAGAGCTGAGAGGCGGTGGGGTGCTCCGTGCCGCCGCCCAAGCTTTCTGAAGGCTGTCATCTGCTTCCTGCTCGGCCTGGAACTGTTCCCTTGATGCTGGAGACATCAGTTCCTCCTTGGACTGTGGACTGGGGCTTGGTCCCTCTGGAAGCGATGCAGGTGCTGGGGCTGTTTCCGTTGACTGTGAACCGCTGTCCGCTGGTGCACTATGTTGTATTTCAGGCTCTGGCTGAGCCTCTTGGGTAGGGTTATCTGCTGCTTCTGCCAGTTCAGGCTCGCTAGTACCCTCTGGCGTTGGAGTTGTAGATGGGTTTGCAAGCGCTGGACTCAGTGCTGGCAATGGTTCTGGTGCTGGTTGCGTTGCCAGTTCTGGTTCTGGGACTGGCTTTGGCTGGGTCTCTGGGATTGGATCCACTACGGCTGTTGCAGTCGTTGGCAGGGGATCCGGTTCCACCACCTTTGGCTGGGTCTCTGGTAACACAGACGGGGCCCTGGGAGACGGCTCAGGAACAGGGATGGGGGTGGAAGCTTGCTTAGCCTGTCTGCGGGTGACTATTCCCACCCTCTTGGCTAACTTCACATGGTTGGCCAAGTCTTCCCCCAGCAGCATGGGGATGGGATAATTGTCATAGACTGCAAAAGTCCACATTCCTGACCAGCCCTTGTACTGGACATGCAACTTGGCTGTAGGCAAGGTTACAGACTGTGACATGAAGGGTTGAATTGTCACTGGAGCCTCTGGGTTGATGAGTTTGGGGTCCACTAGGGATTGGTGGATAGTCGACACTTGTGCCCCAGTGTCCCTCCACGCGATAACCTTCTTTCCGCCCACTCTCAAGGTTTCCCTTCGCTCCGAGGGTATGAGAGAGGCATCTGGGCCTGGGGATCTTTGGTGTGATTGTGGTGTAATGAACTGTAATCGGTTGGGGTTCTTGGGGCAGTGGGCCTTTATATGTCCCAGTTCATTACATTTAAAACATCGCCCTGCTAAGGTATCACCGGGGCGATGTTGGTTGGTGGAGACTGGTGTGGTGGGGAGAGAAGGCATCTGGGGTTTCCCTTGGGATGTGGGTGGGGCCTTGGGTTGTCCCCGGTGGTAAGGTTTTGTTTCGGGTTGCCCCATCTGATATTCGCTCCAACTGCTACTAGTTTTTTTTTCTTTTCTGCCACCTCCACCCATTTGGCTCCAATCTCCCCAGCCTCGGTTACAGTTTTGGGCTTCCCATCTAGGATGTACCTTTCTATTTCCTCAGGAACACCCTCTAAAAACTGCTCCATTTGCATTAGGAAGGGCAACTCTTCTGTAGATTTAACATTTGCTCCTGATATCCAGGCATCCCAATTTTTCCCAATGTGGTAGGCATGTCAGGTAAATGACACATCGGGTTTCCACTTTAGGGCTCTGAACCGCCGACGGGCATGCTCAGGTGTTAGCCCCATTCTGATTCTGGCCTTGTTTTTAAAAAGTTCATAACTGTTCATGTGTTCCTTAGGCATTTCAGCCGCCACCTCTGCTAAGGGTCCACTGAGCTGCGGCCTCAGCTCTACCAAGTACTGGTCTCTAGTGATGCTGTACCCAAGGCAGGCCCTTTCAAAATTTTCTAAGAAGGCCTCAGTATCATCGCCTGCCTTGTAGGTGGGGAATTTTCTGGGATGGGAAGTGGTACCCGGAGAGGGGCTACTAGGATTGGCTGGTATATCCAGCCTAGCCCGTGCTAATTCCAGTTCATGCTTCCTCTCTCTTTCTCTCTCCTCCATCTCTTTTTCTTTTAGCTCCATAGCTCTCTTGTGGGACTCCTCTTTGGCTTTCTCTTCTCTTTCTCTCTCCTCCATCTCTTTTTCTTTCAGCTCCATCTCTTTTTCTTTTCATTGGAGCAGTCTCTGATGTTTCCTTTCATTTTCTTCTGCTTTTAGTCTGGCCAGTTCTAGTTTGTTAGCTATGTCCCTGGTACTCATTTTCCTGTTTTCTTGTGCTGGGTCACACCCCCTCTGCAGTTCACTGAAACTGGGATGCACTCAGCTCAGGTAACAGAGACTTTCTAACTAGCTATCCCCGAGAGGTAGAAAGAAAAAAAAATTCAGCTTGTAAATTCCTTTTGCCAGCTGTTTGCTCACTGCTTGAATCCTTCTCTTAACAAAGACGCTTGTTAAAAAAAACTTAACACCTCTGCCTTCAGGCAAGGAAAGATAAGATATGCATCTACCTTCAGCTCTGCTTTCTAAGCAGCTAGAAAGAAGAAAAAAAAATCTTACTGGCTTTTGGTTTAAAATGATCCCACCGCTCTGCCACCATGTCAAGGCTGCTCCCCACTCTGAACTTTAGGGTACAAATGTGGGGGCCTGCATGAAAACTTCTAAGCTTAACTACCAGCTTAGATCTGGTCCGCTGCCACCACTCCCAAGATGCTAATTCCCTTCCCTGGGTAGCCTTGAGAGACTCTTCACAAATTCCCTGGTGATTACAGATCCAAACCCCTTGGATTTTAAAACAAGGAGACATTAACCATCCCCCTCCTTTCTCCCACCAACTCCTGGTGGATCAAGATCCAACCCCCTTGGAACTAAAAACAAGGAAAAATCAATCAGGATCTTAAAAAGAAGGCTTTTAATTAAAGAAAAAGGTAAAAAGCATCTCTGTAAAATCAGGATGGAAAATAACTTTACAGGGTAATCAAACTTAAAGAGTCCAGAGGAATCCCCTCTAGCCTTAGGTTCAAAGTTACAGCAAACAGAGATAAACACTCTAGCAAAAAGGTACATTTACAAGTTGAGAAAACAAGATAAAAACTAACGCTTTGCCTGGCTGTTTACTTACAAGTTGGAAATAAAGATTGTTCAGAAAGATTTAGAGAACCTGGATTGATGTCTGGTCCCTATCAGTCCCAAGGGCGAACAACCCCCAAAAACAAAGAGCACAAACAAAAGCCTTCCCCCCACCAAGATTTGAAAGTATCTTGTCCCCTTATTAGTCCTGTGGGTCAGGTGTCAGCCAGGTTACCTGACCTTCTTAACCCTTTACAGGTAAAAGGATTTTGGAGTCTCTGGCCAGGAGCGATTTTATAGTACTGTACACAAGAGGGCTGTTACCCTTCCCTTTATAGTTATGACAAGCTCAAACCTTCAAAGTGTTTGGCCAGCAGCAGGACATTAGCACTTCAGGGGAGGGGTGTGTGTGGCAGTGACATCACAAAGGCCTTTTGCAGGACCTCAGCCTATTGGTCAAAGGTGGTGGGGAGGTGGTGACCTCACAGAGAGATGCTGACATCAGCCAGGCAGGATAGGGGTGCAGGGCCAAGGAAACCTCAGAGACCCCTGTGGCTTTCCTTCAGCAAGTATCCTTCTCAAGGTCTCTCTTTGAGGACTGGGAGAGTATTAGGGTTCATGTACGTGAGTGCGAGGAGGAGCCTCTTTCGAGTTTTACTGATTTTTCTAGAAAACAGAAGTCCATGTTTACAAGGTAAGAGCCTCTGAAAGGTTTGGAATCTGTTCAGTCTGATCCATCTGGTGCCAGCCGAATTCTAGGCATGGAAAGCACTAGTTTAAGGTGGCAGAATTTTATTCCCCACATGGGATTTTGTCCCATACAATCACTGGGGACATTAGGGTTTGTCCTTTTCGTTTTACCTTTTCCTCCATCCCTCCTTCCTTTCTCTTCATCTCTTCCTTTTTTTGTCCTTTCTTCTGTTCCCCTCCAACACCAGAAGGGGTGAGGCAGGCTGGCTCCAACTGGCTGTAGGATCTGCTGCTGCAGGGGCTGTGGTTAGGAGTGTTCCTCTTGCGGAGGCAGAGCAGAGAATGAGCTTGGCTGGAGTCAAGTTCTTCTTGTCCTGGTTAAGTGGTGACTGGGCTTTTAAGGGGACCATGCTGACCCTCCACACACACACCCTGTCGGGTGCTGCAGGGAGGTGAAGAAGGAAACAGTTGGCACAGAGATGAAGCAGACTGAGGTAGGGACAAACACAAGGGTGGAGCAGTCCATGGTGGGTTCCTGTGCACTGTCCTGAAGGGAGTATAGAGCATAGGCATGGGGAAGACCAAAATTCACCTCCAGGTAGATCATCAACCTACTCCTCTGTCCCAAGGGCCAGGAAGGCCTCTGGTTTTTGCTCTGTTCGGTAGCTGGAGCTGCTCTGATTTGGGGGTGGGGTGGGCAGAGGTGGGAACAGGCCATAGGATTTAATCAAGTATCAGGGGGAGACTCCCACTCTGCGGTAGATTATGTTGCCCCTCTGTGGGGAATCCCTTCCTTGCAGATGCTGGACTCTGCCAGGAAGCCCAGCTCCCATCCCTAGCAGCTTGGCTGTTCCCTACCTGCTGTGCACCAGGCCCTCTGCAGAGAGCTGCTCTGGGCAAGGACTGCAGAGCCAGCTGTCATTCTGGCAGGTGTAGCCCCAGGTTCCATAACCCTGACCCATGGTCTCCCTCCGCTGGCAGGCCCTGAAGAAGGCCTGCCCAGAGACATGGATGCCATGCTGAAGAGCTTGCTGACAGCAACCCCCAGCACAGACAATCACCAGCATATCTTGGAGGTGAGCATAATGGTCACGGGGAGCAGGAATTTTACCTTAGCTCTGGGGAGGCCTGGAAATGAGAGACTGGATGATCCACGTTTCCATTGTGTCCTGCGAGCTGAAAGCCATCCGTGGTCAGAGCAGTGAGTGGAGGGCAGCGTTGGGGCCCTTTCACCTTCAGGGATAGAGGGAAGGCTCGACAATAGGGCTCTTCCTAATTCTGTTGAGCACGAACTCCAACGCCCCAGGCAGGCTTGTGGAGTGAGAGCATCAGACCCCTGTGAGGTCCAGGAGAAGGCCCTCTGAGAAGAGCACTGGCTCCTTCCTAGGAAACTGCTGAGATTCTCAAGGAGGGATTCATCCCTTCTCTCCCATGGACACAGAGGATTGTAAGGAGCAGGGCATTGTCCTTTATCCAACAGAGACCTGTCCTAGTTCTCACCCACAAACCTGGGAGAGAGCTGGGAACTTCACCGGATTCTACCCATGCACTTGCCCTGGGACACTTTCTTCTCCCCTCCTTCCTTGACTATTAGGCTATGGCTCTATGAACATGAAACAAACAGGAACTTCTTCTCTATCTCTAAGCCAAACTGGTTTATCAAGTATGACCCCTCAACATATTTCAGGGGGCGTATTTCCAGTACATGTATAGAACTCATTATACCCCACTCAGAGCTGGTCACGCAGATTCGGCGGCGTTTCTGCGGGCGATCTGATGGTCCCGTGCCTTCGACGTACCTGCCGCTGAATTGCCACTGAAGACTGCCTGCGCTTGCTGCGCTGGTGCCTGGAGCTGCCCCTGCAGGGCAGGCAGCCCTATGAAGTGGTGCAGCAGCTGGCACACTCCCACTGCATGTGCTCTAACCCAACCAATATCCACCCACCTCCAGAGCTCTCTGCCCTGACTTCTAATCAGAAAGGCCATGACTGGTTCCCCGGTACAAGAGAGGGGACCAGCCCCTTCACCAGAGCCTAACAGGTCCTTCTTTATTTGATAGAGTTACAGGGGAGGGTTGAGGGTTGTTCCTGGGCGGCTAGCGGGGCTGTTTTGGAGCTTTGATTTATTGCCTTCTTTTAATGTTTTATCTAATCCAGAATATCTGGAGAGACATTTCCCTCCGTGCTTTACATACAATTTTATTGTAAACCCTCAGTTGAAGAGTGTCATGTTCACGGTCATACTCAGGGAAGGGCAGAAGCTGGTGGCTGAGGAAGGTCTCCCAACTTCAGAACGGCCAGGTCTGCTTTTCAAGTGAACGTATCAGTATTTATGACTGCATTGCCCCTTATGCACGTGTGATAAATGAAGGCGGGGGTATCTCCCTTTTATGGACACCCAGCCAGCCACTTAGCTATAAAATCCCTGTTTGTAGCTGTTCTCTACTTGCTTTATCTGTAAAGGGTTAAAAAGTCCCTAGGTTAAAGGAAGAGAGTGAGCACCTGACCAAAAGAGCCCATGGGAAGGCTAGAACTTTTTAAAATTGGAAAAAAAATTCCCTTTGTCTCTCTGTGTTTGTTCTCCTGGAAAGCAGGGACAGGGCTGGATCTAGGCTGTAAACGCTTGTGCTAGGTATGAAAATCATCAGATCATACCTAGAAACTACTCTTTTGAAACCCCAGATATGTAAGTAGATCAGGAAATGTCTAGGAAGACGCGATTAGGTTTATCTCTTTTATTCTTTATGGCTTGTGAGTCCTCTGTGCTAACCCCAGGTTCTTTTGTTTTGCTTGTAACCCTTAAGCTGGACCTCAAGAAGCTATCTTGATGCTTAATCCTTGTCATTGTTTATTTAAAACCTAGCAAAAAGCGTAAGTTCCACATGTATTTTTCTTTCTTTTTGTTTTTAATAAAATTTACCTTTTTTTAAGACCAGGATTGGATGTTTGTGTCCCTAAGAGGTTTGTGCGTATGTTGTTTAATTAGCTGGTGGCAACAGCTGATTTCCTTTGTTGTTGTTTTTTCTCAGCTCTTTCATGGGGACGGGGGAGGAAAGGGCCTGAGGGTACCCCATAGGAAGGAATTCCCAAGTGTGCCTTTCTGGGCTCTCAGAAGGGTTTTTTTTTTTTTGCATTTGGGTGGTGGCAGCATCTACCTATCCAAGTTGAGAGAGAAGCTGTAACCTTGGGAGTTTAATACAAGCCTGGAGTGGCCAGTATTAATTTTTAGAATCCTCGCGGGCCCCCACCTTCTGCACTTGAAGTGCCAGAGTGGGGAATCAGTCTTGACATGGTGGCAGAGCTGTGAGATCATTTCGAACCAGAAGCACAGACCTCAGGATTTTAAAAGGACTCATTTTTTCTTTTGGCAGCCTGCAAAGCCAGGGAAGTTTTTTTTTCTTTTCTTTTCTTTTCTGCCTGAGGGGGAACAGGCACAAAAAGGGTTGGGGCGGCAGGGGGGTGTGGGTCAGGGGGGTGAGAGCCGAGGGCTGGGGAGGCAGGGGGGTGCAGGTGGTGGGGGAGAGTCCAGGGCTGGGGTGGGGGGGGGGGGGGGCGGGGAGCCGGGGGGGGGGGGGGGGGGCAGCCAAAATTTGGTTTGCTTGGGGCGGCAAAAAACCTAGAGCCGGCCCTGATAGAGCTAAATACATGCTGGTGTACGGAGTGCTGGCCGCAGGTTACTCTGGATCTGGGGGAGCCAGCCTCAGCTTGTCTCTGGGACCCTACACTGCAAAGTAAAGAAAGATATTCTTTGTGGCGATGGAGGCCATGAAATTAAAGATAGGACCCTCCTTCTCAGCATTGTAAAATGCCACCAGCGCTACCCTAACTCTGGGGTGACTTACGCATATGAAGCCGAACCCTAACGCCAAGTGGCCTACCCATAGGTACCCTAATCCTAGGGCAAGGAGCCCTACTCATATAAACCCTAACCCTGGGGTGGAGACCCCTTTCAATCCTAGGTGGGGAGCCCAACCCATACCAACCCTAATCATACGGAGGGGAGCTCAACCCATAGGAACTCTACCCCTAACTCCAAGTCTCCTACTCATAGGAACTGTAATCCTAACTCCAAGTCACCTATCCATACATACCCTAACCCTAAACTGGGGAACCATACCCATAGGAACCCTAACCCAAGGATGGGGATCCCTACAGAAAAAAACCCTAAAACTAGGGTGGGGAGCCATACCCATTGGGGGTATGGCTCCCTGACCTAGGGTTAGGGTTCCTATGGATATGACTTCCCACACTAGGATTAGGGTTCCTGTGAGTAGGGGTCCCCACTATAGTGTTAGGGTTCCTACGGTTTGGGCTCTCCAGGCTAGGGTTAGGGTTTCTCTGGCTAGGACTCCCCTCCCTAGTGTTAGGGTTCTTGTGTTTCGGGCTCTCTGACCTAGGGTTAGGGTTCCCATGGCTAGGGCTCCCTGCCCTAGTTTTAGTAAATCTATGGGTATGGCTCCCTGACCTAGCATTAGGCTTCCTGTAGGTAGGCCAGTTGGAGTTATGATTAGGGTTGCTAAGGGTAAGGCACCCCACCCTGTTAAGCTTATAAGAAGCACACGGGATCTGTTTCAGGGGAAAAGGCAATACGCCACATTTATTAAAGATACAACAATTAGCATATGTATTTAATCACCACACACACACACGCACCCTCCCCCCCGCCCCGCCTGGTGATCTTATAGTTACCAGTCCAGAGTCTGGATCAATCTAGTGGCCAGCTAAGTTGGTCACGGGTAGGTAGGAGCCAGGTTCTGTTGGTCACGACATGATGCCACAGGGAAGTCTTGGCAGGACAAACCCAAAGTTTCATGGCAAGACACCCTGTTTATACAGTGATTTTCCTTCATTGGGACCAATGAGTTTTGCACCGTCATGCTGTAATCCAGGGGTCTCAAACAGGCGGCCGTGGGCCGAGTATTTTCTGCAGCCTGCAAGCTCCTCGTGGCCCCCACACATTCCCCAACGTTTACCTAGAGCGTCTCCGGCCCGACGCGCACCAGGGGAAGGGCAGGCTCCCTGCCTGCCTGCCTGCCCTGCCCCCGCGCCACCCCGGGAAGTGTCCAGAACTTGGGGAAGGAGGCGCACAGAGGTCTGTGCGTTGTTCTTGTTTCAGGCAGCGCCCCCTGCAGCTGCCATTGGCCGAAGTTCCCGGCCAATGGGGCTGCTGGGGGCGGTGCCTGAAGCAACAGCAACACACAGACCCTTGTGCTCCGCCTCCCCCAGGTTCCGGACGCTTCCAGAGTGGCGCGGTGCAGTGCAGCAGGGAGCCTGACCTGCCCCTGCTGCGCGTTTGACCAAAGCCCGCCCCCTGAAGCCCTTTTGCACCCTAATCCCCTGCCCTGAGTCCCTGCCACACCCCGCACCCCTCCTGCACCCCGCACCCCTCCTGCACCCGACCCCCTACCCTGAGCCCCCTGCCACACCCTGCACCCCTCCTGCACCCGACCCCCTTCCTTGAACCCCCTGCCACACCCTGCACCCGACCCCATGCTCTGAGTCCCTGCCACACCCCGCACCCCTCTTGCACCCCACACCCTGAACCCCCTGCCACACACTGCACCCCGCCCCTGCCCTGAACCCCCTGCCACACCCCACACCCCTCCTCTACCCCAACCCACTGCCCTGAGCCCCCTGCCGCACCCCACCTGAACCCCAACCCTCTGCCCTGAGCCCTTTGCTGCACCCCGCACTCTGACCCCCTGCTGCACACCGCTCCCATATCCGCTGCTGAGCCCCCTGCCGCACTCTGCACCCCTCTTGCAGCCCAACCCCCTGCCCTAAGCCCCCTGCCGCACCCTGCACTCTGACCCCCTTCTGAACTGAAGATGGCAAACCCAATTGCCTTGGCATTGAAACCTAGCAACAAATGACCCAGACAGAGATGCTGTCCTGGAGTCATTCAGCCCGGGACAGGGACTTGAACTCTGCATTTCGGGACTGTCCCGCCCAATTTGGGACAGGCCGTCACCCTGGTTAATTAGTCAATGCTCTGAATGTCACTGCAAATGCTTGGTGAGGTGCCTTAATC